>NC_142738.1:8085000-8243333 GCF_051943395.1 Hippocampus bargibanti | reverse complement strand
ATATAGCATATCTTTTATTAAATGTTTATATTTCAGTACAAACCAATACAGGTTACTTATACAAGCCTTAAACATAGTTATATAAAGCTTAAACATACTTATATAAGCCTTAAAAAAACACAAAATACAGCACTAAAGCAACTTACGAACAAATCCACCTTACGAACGACCGTTCGGAATGTATCTCGTTCATAAGTTGGGGAGCGTCAGTACTCAAAATGTAGTCAAACACCTCCACCTCTGATAATACAGTAAAGTCTCGTTATATCGATATTCAAGGGAGTCCGAAAAAATATCGATATAACCGGGACTATCGATATATCCGACCCTGTTTGCATGTAATTTTCTCCGTGCGTGCATAGAAATAGTATCGATATAACCGAGACTATCGATATATCCGATATCGATATAATGAGACTTTACTGTATATATAAACAGTCATTCGAACCTTAGCAATAGCCACATTATTATACAACATTCAAACAGTAATCTAAACAGACATAAAAATGAGACAGATCATCAAGCTCGCAGCGCTCCTTGGGAGAATTAAGATACTTAATTAGAGCAAATGACCAAGTCCTATAACACAGACAGATGAAAACGAGCTATTCCTTGAATCATTTAACTCATATTCATTGCCAGATATGTGGAAAAATGTGTCCACTCCAGCGCCAGGGTTTTTGTCATTGTCACTCGAATTCCAGGACCCACAGACTATTGAGTTTTTGGACTACATAAACATTCAATGCAGCGTAAGAAACCTCAGATTCTCATCCTTCATCAGAAAGTAGTTCTTTCCTAAATTATTTGGGTCTGTAGTTATACGGGCTTGAAATGAGGGTGGCTGTCCAACATACAATGCAATACATACATATTGGTTTATATAGCGCTTTCGTAAACTGAAAAGTTCGTAAGCCAAGGGCTTCGTAAACCGAGGTATCACTGTGATTCGGGAAAGGCGCCCTCCGTCTAATTTTCAATTCCCGAATATATTCGTGAATGTCATTGAATGAGTGAATGAAGTCCTGAGTGGCACTGAGACACGAAGCCCACAAACACCGGAGGTAACACCCGCACAAATCCGGAGACATTTCACATATTGAGTCCTATTTTTCATCACTTCTAGAGAGCACTTTTTCCGTCAGACATTTCTCAAATGTTTATTTCATGGGAAGACAGTTCCAATTCAGATTTCACCAGGCCAGAAAAACAAAAAAAGGATGTACAGTGATACCTCGGTTTACGAACGCATCAGTGAGGGGGGGGGGGGTTACAGACAGAGAGTGAAGCCCTTCTCCAAAAAACAAAATGGCGTCTTTGGTTAAAGCCACGTGATTGGTCAAGAACGCAGCAGTGGGGGGGGGGGATAGACAGGCAGATGACAAAGAGAGAGTGAGAAAACACACACACACACACGAAAGGTAGACGACAGAGCTGGATACAAAAAAAATAATAACAAAAAACAAAGTGAAAAAAAAGTGAAATGGTGACAAAATGGATAGAAAACTGTGAAATTCGGACTCGTTTCAACTTTGATAGTTCAAAAGCACAGTGTAGACTGGATGGTTAAAATATCCCATCAATCAGGCTCCACAAATAACCTGCACAAGCCATCTGTACACTTGATGCAAAAGGCTATCAACCCAGCTAAACAGAACACAATTGATGAAGAACTAGGTAAAATGATCGCAGAGAAAGCACCTCCAATGGATCATTCCTCAAGATGGTGAAAGAAGAAGGCTACGTTCCTCATCAAGTGTTTAATGCTGATGAAACTGGCCACTCCATTCCATCAAGTCATCAACGACCAACACAAAGGTAAATAAAATGACTGTATTATACAGTACAGTTTATTTCTTTAATTATAATACCATAGCACATTTATTATACATAAAATAAGATATATTTTGTGCAGTTTTAAGGCTTAGAAAATTAGAAAGTAGAAAATTATGTTTTATGGGGACCTGGGAACGGATTATTCTCATTTTAATGGTTACCTATGGGAAATTAATTTTTGGGATACACACTTTTCAACTTACACACTGTCTGGGAACCAATTAAGTTCGTAAGATGACGTATCACTGTATGTCATATTTTGGTCACTTGCTTTGGTCACTTTTTCATTTTTAATGGATCTATCTTGTCAATTGTTTGTAAACAATCTGTAATATTTCACAAGCAAATATGTTGTTATCAAACAGTCCTAAGTCTAATTACTGGAAGGATTAGGTTGCGAGGTTTACCAGCCTGTGAGTGGAATGTATTTGGACCCAGGCTGATCCTCTGTTTGGTGACAGTCTGCAGCTTATAAACTCTTTGACAGAGGTCAGATCAAATTAAAACTATTTGATCACGCTGCTGCACAACAACGCAGCCAGCTGGTTTTATTTTTTCCACTTCGCTCACCGTTACACAATGATGAACATCTGTTACTTCACCAGCGACATGATGTGCAGCCTAACAAAACACTTAAAGCGGAATAAGATGGTTTTTAATGGAATCAAATCTCACAAGCGTCAACGTTGTTAATACGTTAAAATGGATGATTTCCCAAGTGACTCGATAAAAACTGAATTCATTTGGGTGCCGAAAAGTGTCGAAATGTATGCAGACAAGTGTTTTCTTTGGGGAACGTCTCGTAGGGACATTTGTCAGGGAGTTGGAGCTCATTCCTTATTGGGCTCACGGCTCGCGCAAAATCATTGTTTTTAATTGACAAGGTGCTACATATCATATTCGACATTTTGGCTTACGGCCTAATTTCTAGTGAGGGGTGGTTGGGGAGTGAAAAGTTTTAAAAAGGACATTTCCAAGGGCAAGTCCAAT
Organism: Hippocampus bargibanti; assembly: GCF_051943395.1. Taxonomy (NCBI): domain Eukaryota; kingdom Metazoa; phylum Chordata; class Actinopteri; order Syngnathiformes; family Syngnathidae; genus Hippocampus; species Hippocampus bargibanti. The sequence goes on along the minus strand of NC_142738.1, from coordinate 8,240,507 downwards.
TTTTGAAGAAACCCGTGGAACTGAAGAATGAAAATTAATTTGATTGGATTGGATGTACCTTTATACGTCTCGCAGTGGAGAAATTTACATTTCACAGCAGCAACATTATAAAAGGAAAAGGAAAGGGAGAAGTAGAAAAACACAATACAGGCGCTGCAGGAAAAGCAGCCACTCTTGGGGCGTCATCATGAAGTCAAAAGAACAAAAAACATAAATAACAAATAATATGACAACATAAAGACACAGAGTCATTCATTCTTCAGCACTTGCTGTACCCTCTTTTTGACATAAAGCAGTTCTAGATAATAATAATAATAATAATAATAATAATAATAATAATAATAATAATAATAATAATAATAGTTTTTGTTTATAAGCGCCTTTCAAAACTCTCAAGGTTACTTTACAGTCACAGGATAAGTATTTCTGTGGGTGAGCAACGGCAGCCACACGCGCTAGCGTTCACTCAACCCGGAATAACTCAAATAGATAGGAAGCTAGGTTGCTAACTAAGAAATAGCTAATAACTAGATAGCTAGATCGCTAATATATAGCAAGCTAGATAGCCAGTGAGCTCGATATCTAATAGATAGCCGGCTAGCTAGATAGCTCAAAGATAGATTTGAAAATTGCCGAGAGGAGCACAACAAAGTTTACGGTGCCAATTATCAGGTCACTCAAGAAAATGGAGGCTTTCATAACCCGTGGTTGTCATTTTTCTTCACATCTGTATTTTCATAACAAGAAGAAAATAGTCTTTGCGGTTTCAGAATGTCAAATAATGTGAATTTTTTGAATGCGAATGACAACAATAATGTTGTATCACGTCACAATTTGACTTGTTGGGATTGTGATCAGGTTAACCATAGCTGATAATTTGAATTGGGTGTGTTGGAGGAGGGAGACATCTAAAACAGGTTGCATAGGGGCTCTTGAGGACCAAACTTTGGCAACTCTGCATTTGAGCGACTGTTATATATAATGCAATGCTAAAGTATTACCGTCACAAAAAAGGAAAACAAGGCTGGAATTAAATTACTAAATTAACAGAGTCTAACAAAAACTGTTTCAAAGTCACAAACCAAATAAACTCACCACATGACATGGCTAAATAAACAAAAATGGAATCAAAACTAAAAACAGAACATGACATGGTCAGAAGTACTTTTCGTTAAAATTCTCAAACAACCATGAACACACAAAATAAATAAAAAAACACTCAAGACTAAAAAATAGAATAAAGGCGACTGCGTGGTTGCTAGCGTCATGGCAGTTAGCGCTCGTTTGCTCTTGGAGCCCGGTGTTCAACTCAAGTCAACTTTTCAATTATTTGTAAAACAATTTCACAACAGCTCCAACTGTAACGAAGCACTTTACAGAACATGTGAGATAAAACATTGACAATAAACAAACATGATGCGACAGCATTTAGCTGTCATGCTACACGCAAATGGATTAACATGCTAACAGAACTCAAGTTCACCCCAAGTGTAAATAGTTTTAAATCCAGGATAAAAAAACAATATTTTTTTGTTAACCCATACCTATGATTAAGGTCTTCTGGAATATTAAAAAAATATTTTGCCCCCAAATTATCTATTAAGGCTATGTTTTTTGAGAGTGTTAGCAAAACGACTTTTATTTCTCTACTTTGCTTTTCACTCATTCGCTACCAGACACATGCAAAAACATTTCCTCTGCAGTGCCAGGGTGTTTGTCATTTTCATTCAAATTCAAGGACCCACAGAAGATTGAGTTTCAGGACTACATAAACATTCAATAAAGCTTTAGAAACCTTAGACTCTCATCATCAGAAAAAAAGAATTAATTCCTAAATTATATGGGTCAGGGGTTATATGAACTTGCAATGAGGGCAGCTGTCCAAAATACAATGTAATACATATACTGTATATTAGTTGATTTAACAACAACTGAAGCTGAAATAAAGCGATAACATGGAAAAAAGGGAAATACTGCCCCCTTATGGAAAATAAAAAACATTGCTAGAGGACATGGCCAGAGCTTTATCAGCACCCAAGCATGAAAAAAAAACCCGAACAAATTCGGGAATGGCGTGCTACATCATATTTTTAATTCACGAATATATTTGTGAATGGCAGTGAATGAGTTAACGGTTGTCTTGTTTTTTTTTTTCCTAACTTTCGAATGTTGTTTGGTAATTATGTGATACACAATTAGCTTTTTTGCCTCGAGCGCCCTTGATGTGCCCTTGAGCCATCCACCCGCTATGGACGAACATAGAAATCACCTGTCAAGCATGTAATTATCATTTCGGACATGAAAACAGTACAGAAGCTACAGTTATCGCTACCATTTTTCTTCAACATGCCTCCAGATATAATCATAAAACTATTTTTACATATTATTGGTAAATCATCACCATCTTTTTAAAAGTGAAACAAATGACAGACGTTTCAGCCCCCCGGCGTACCATCATGCGGGCAGCACAGCAAAGCCGGGCAAGCCTGCTTAACGAACGCCCAGCCAAGTTGAGCTGGAGGGAAGTAAAAGACCTTTCTATCTCAAACGGGCCCGCCGGCTTTCAAAGAAGCAGCCATTAGTGGGAGCTCATCAAGAGCCTTTGGGGGGCGGGGGGGCTCATTCCCTGGGTGAAGCCGAACTACAATGCCGCCACAAGGGAACGAGGAGGTGGCGGACTACCGAGATGAGCCCCCCGACCCAGTGGTGCTTCCGGAAGGAGACAAGCCCGACACGCAATTCCCAGCCCAACTGTCAATGTTGGCACTCAATCCAAAACCCTGAAGCACATAATCTGTGCTCACACTGGTTACTGAGCACCACACACGTTCAGGTTTCTTTCCCTCATCTATCGCCCGCGATTGTTGTGTCTCGCGACATTCCTCTTCCATTGTGGAGCCAAAGAACGGATCTGCCTCTAGAAGCGTATGTCAACATATGATATCTTGCTCACTACCAGTTTCTTAATAGATGACCATTTCCTCGCATATTTCCACATGATTCGACAGACCGGTCATCTGGATTATTATTGTTTTTTTAATAATGGCGCCCGAGTTGGCAGCCGTCAGCAAGTGAGCCTTTCTTTTTTTGTTGTTGTTCTTTTTGGCCCATTTTTTGTTCTTTTTGGCCCATTTTTTGTTTTTTTTTTTTTTTTGTTCTTTTGACTTCAAGACGGCGCCCCGAGAGTGGCTGCCTTTCCAGCACCTCATGTATTTTGTTTTTTATCATTTTGTAATTTTGCTGTGTGTCCACTGTGAGACTAATAAAGGGATGGAAAGGATATGGATTGTTTTTCAGCATTTTTGGCCACGACATTCAGTAAGGAGGGGACTATGCTAAGCGGTTTTGGCATCACAAATATGCCAGCACTGTTTTTGATTGGGAGTAATGTTGGTGTCATGAGACTGTCATCGCTGGACAGCTCTGGGGCGATTGTGCTTTTTTGTGCCTGTAATGCCCGCGGTGACTAGACAAGAGAGAGCGCCGATGCGTATGTGGAACTGTCGCGGCTTGGAATTGAAGTGGATTTACTGTACGTGGGACTGGAGATAAGAGACAATCTCTTTTCATTAATGGATGTGACAGCTTCATGTTTGGTTTAAACATTTAGCTTGAAGCAGATGTGCACATTTCACCATGACGTCCCTGATCCACTGTTGAAAAGGACGCCTTGATCCTCTTCTCTTTCATCTAGAACTGCTTCATACAACAAAGAGGGTACAGAAAGTACTTAAGATTGAATGATTGTCTGTGTCCTTGTGTTATCACATTATTTGTTATGAATTTTTTTGTTGTTGTTTTGACTTCAAGATGGGACAGCAAAAATGGCGAGGAGGTCGGCCGCAAAGATGGAGTTCCCACAACTAAAGCCGATATTATGGAGCCTATCTCAGCTGACCTCAGGCAGCAAACCCTGAACCGGTGGCCAGCCTATCACTGGGCACACAGAGACAAACAAACAACCACCCTTAGTCACACTCACACCGAGGGGTAATGTTTTTGTTTTTGGAATGTGGGAGGACACCAATGTAGCCAGAGAACAATCCACGCAGGCATCAGAAGAACATGCAAACTCCCCTAAGGGAGGCCGGAACTGGAATCGAACCCATGACCTTCACACTGTGAGGTTGACAACCCGCTGCTCCTCAGGGATGCAAATCCGACCGCACATTGTAAACATGATATATAAAGTACAGTAAAGTCTCGTAATATCGATATCGGATATATCGATAGTCCCGGTTATATCGATACTATTTCTATGCACGCACGGAGAAAATTACATGCAAACAGGGTCGGATATATCGATAGTCCCGGTTATATCGATATTTTTTCGGACTCCCTTGAATATCGATATAACGAGACTTTACTGTACATTGATTTTCTCCTAAATGCTCTGCACATGCCTTCAAGACCACCGTGGGAAACAAGCGAGCCCGCTTAGTGAAACCGTTGCGACTCGCAGGCAGCCACTACATTAATCTCAGCCAACCCAGTGGTTCTCCGCGGTGGCACGGTGCCATGCTGAAGGCTCCCGTTCGAGGCCATCGCTTCCCGTGACAGAGCGATTGTGGCACCGGCACTGCAGTCCAGGTGAGGAGAAGAAACAAAAGCCTGTTTGACGCTCAGTTGGCCGCTTTAATTGGCTAAAACAAAGTAATTTGAGATCAGTGTGTAGGACGCGAGGGGGTAAATCACGAGACAGAAGGTCACCGCTTCTCTTTTACTCTGTTGCGCGACATCCGCCGACACCCCCAGCGTGCGCGACGGTTAATACGGAGATCTATTATGCACCAGCCTTTCACCATCTGCTCACACACTGAGAGCCTGCACGCCGAACCTTGTTATTGAATAACAAAGCCGGAACTTGTTCTCTTGCGCTATACAGCTATGGCTGGAGCAGCGTCTTTTGAACGGTGGATCAGAAGACACACTGAAGTCCCAGAGTGATGGGAAATGATGTAATGGCATCAAAAGAGCTCTTAAAGATTTCATTTGATGGCTTCTGCATTCTTACGGCATAAAGGAAAGACACAAAAGAAGAAAATACTGTGTTATCCCACAGTATGCTGTTTGTAACAACCGTAAAATTGTCTAGTTCATTGAAGTGTCATGTGTCCATCGGCGGGAATTATGTGGGAATTCATATTTGTCAGAAAGTGCCTTGTGATTGAATGGCGACCATTCCAGAGTTTAACCTGCCGCTCACCGGCAAGGCAAAAAAAAAAGTGGAATAGAAAAGAAATGAATGATTCGTTGACAGTCCAAAATATTAGGGCCAGCTCACGGTATGATGCAGTGCAGTTCTACATCACTGCAAAAGGAAAACAAATCAAAGTATTTTCATATTCTATTATTATAATATGTAAGAGGTCTTTATGTAATGCCAGGATAAAAAGGAATTTAATAGAGCCCAGTGTATTCATTTTTTGGTCATTTTTTTCCCAAATATTTTGTCGTATTTAATATACAATAATGCTATATTATTATTATTAGTAGTAGTAGTAGTAGTAGTAGTAGTAGTAGTAGTAGTAGTAGTAGTAGTAATTGTAGTAGTAGTAGTAGTAGGAGTAGTAGTTGTAGTAGTAGTTGTAGTAATATGATATAATATAATATAATAAATATAATATTATTTCATAATAACATAATTACATAATAATTATTATTATCATTATATATTATTATTAGGAGGAGTAGTCGTCCTTGAGAATTTTGAAGGACTTTTAAAAATGAAATGTATTATTATTATTATTATTATTATTATTAGTATTATCATCATCGCTATTAAAATATTATTGTTATTACTATTATTATTGTTATATAATACAATAATACATTTTATTTGTATTCATATTCATATTATTATTATTATATTATTATTATTATTATTATCATTACAAAATGTATCTAGCCATTTATAAAATACAACAAAATATTTGGAAAAAAGGAGGGAAATACTAATCAGCCTAATAATAATGATTGCATTGGATTGGATCATCATCATCATCATCCTCATAATTATTATTATTTTAAATGTAAGTATTTTATTTGTGAATCAGAATCATAATAAAAATATAGTTTTTAATTTAAAAAAAGTTCAATAAAAATAAAAAAAACAAATCAAGAGTGGTTAAGCCACACCACACCAACATACTGAAACAGAATTAATGGGACACAGTTGTTCATATTAACTTAGTTTAATATTTAATACGGTCATAAGGCCGTGATCATCAGTGTATTAATAAGAGGACTCTTGAGACAGTCTTTCAAGACCGACTGACAGAAGATTTCATTAACCCTTGCCAACTGTGTTCAGTGTGGCATGTGCATGTGTTCAATCGTGCGTGCTGAGTTTGTCTTTGTTTGAGTGCACCATGCACAAGATGCACGTGTTAAACAAACAAGCACAAACGACTCCCCCCTCTGTTCCAACCGGACTCTCTCCCAGGTGAGTTTGATGCATGGATCATGTGATACAGAGCGTCAGGGTTAGGGTTGGGGATCATCTGGATCATCTTTGAATGAGGCCCCCCTGAAAAATTTGCATTTATTGAGGGAACGTTTGGTCGCCTCAGGACAGCCGCACGCCTGTCGGAGGTGCAGGGGAATGCCGTGCTTGCGACTCGCTACGAGAGGAATGGCCCATTATCGATCTGACTGAGGACAAAGGCAGACGACAATGGATACTTTTGTGGTCTAGAAATGTATGTGAATGCTGTACAATGTAGCACAAATTCTTCGCCATATTTATTCATGTACAGTGATACCTTGGTTTACAAACTTAATTGGTTCCCAGACAGTGTGTAAGGTGAAAATTAATTTCCCATAGTAAACCATTAAAATGAGAACAATCCGTTCACAGGTCCCCATAAAAGATAATTTTCAACAAAATAAGCCTTAAAACTACACACAATATACCTTATTTTATGTATAATAAATGTGCTATGGTATTATAATTAAAGAAATAAACTGTACTGTTTAATAAAGTGGTTTTATTGACCTTTGTGATGGTCGTTGATGGCTTGATGGAATTGAGTGGCCGGTTTCATCAGCATTAAACATTTGATAAGGAACGTAGCCTTCTTCTTTCACCATCTTGAGGAATGATCCCCTGTAGGTGCTGTCTCTGCGATCATTTTACCTAGTTCTTCATCAATTGTGTTCTGTTTAGCTGGGTTGCTAGCTTTTTGCATCAAGTGTACAGATGGCTTGTGCGGGTTATTTGTTGAGCCTGATTGATGGGAATTTTAACCTGGCAGTCTACACTCCATCAAATTTGAAAATGTCACTGTTTTCTATCCATTTTGTCACTCTCTCTCTCTGTCGTCTGCCTGTTTATTTAATGTTTAAACAACCTCCACTCACTGCTACGTTCTTGACCAATCAATCCAACCAATCAAGAATCTGTTCAAAATTAGATATCAAGTAGACAGGATGAACTTAATACAACAATCACGTGACTTTAATGGAAGATTGAGGGCGGGGAATAGAGGACAAAAATTGTCTGCAGCCATTTTCTTTTTTTGGAGAATGGTTTCACTCTCTCTCTGTCTGTAAACCCCGCCCTCACTGCTGCATTCTTGACCAATCACATGGCTTTAACCGAAGACTGGGGCGGGAAACAGAGGACCAAAACAAGCCGGCTGTCATTTTCTTTTAGGAGAACGGGCCCGTTCGCGAACGACACATCGCTCATTGTGGCAGCTCCGTGTGTATCCCGAAAACTACTTCTTATGCCAAGGTAAAATTTTCGTAAATTTAACGTTCGTAAACCGAAAAGTTCGTAAACCAACGGGTTCATAAACCGAGGTATCACTGTATTTATTTATGTTTTTAATTTCAGAATCAGAATTCCTTTAATCGTCCCACAATAGGGAAATTGGCAATTTATTTATGTATGTATGTATGTATGTATGTATGTATGTATGTATGTATGTATGTATGTATGTATGTATGTATGTATGTATGTATGTATTTATTTATTTATTGTTATTATGTATATGTATTTATGTATAGTTATTTATTGATGTTTATATTTGAATGTATTCATATTTTTTCTGTTTGTATGTATTCATATTTTTCCAATTTATATTAGTCTTTATTTCTTTCTATATTTTATCAATTTGGTCAACTTTTTTTTGGCACAAATTGTAATCCTTTGTGGATATTTTGTTTCTTGGAGAAATTACTCAAAACGGTACATTCCATGGCCACCTCCATCAGATTTTCTCTTGTTACAGTCTCAACTAGTTTTGGTGACTAAAAATACAGTAAAATGCTATGGCAACTCCCGCATTTTTACCGGCCAAATTAAAGTCACATATAAAAACATCAGAACGGAGGGAACGAACATCGGAATGACTCAAAATAAAACAAAGAATAACAAAAGGATGAGAAACAATTACTTTCTATGTGGAGGATAGTTCGTTGTTTAAAAGGCAATTTGTACAATTAAAAGTGTGCAATAAAATTCCACCGAAAACTGATGGAGATGAAGTAGCTTGAAGACACTTAAAATGAGAATGGAAATGGCGCAAGTGGCACGAGCCAAAGTGAATGAACGTCAAAAGCTGCGATTTGTGTAACCTAACACAAATAAACAAACCGCAGCACTGTAAACGTCACAGCCTGAGACATGGTCAAAGTCAAAGTCAGCTTTATTGTCAAATATGCTAATGTGCATGACATACAGCACAGATGAAATTACTGTCCTCTCGGACCCAGCATGCAAGGCACTTATAATGACTTTAACAAACATAATAAACATGAAAACGCCAATTTGCCGAGAGAGGGGTCACAGAATGAAACGTTTTATCTTGAATCACCTTCCCTCTACAGAACAAATTTCAATTCTATTCAAACTTCAAAGTAAGTGCAATCATCATGCGTTCGTAAGAACGGATTGTCGTGTGCTTGATAAGTTCACAGTGCACCACAGAAAAAAAAAACTGTCTGCAAGATACGCCACTATCGGCATTACCCCAAGGCCTTCGCCGTCTCTCGTGTGACTATTTCTGTCAGTCACGTAAAAATAAGCTTTTAACAACCCCCCGCACGCAGTTAATTATTGCCTCTTAAGTACCGCATTAGTCAGATAAAGCAGCAAATAGTGATTGATCAGGCGAAGGATATTTGCCAGCGAGAAGGAGCGAGTTTCAATCACTGTCAGAAACCAGCACCGTGGCACTTGCGGCACCAACATCTTGTGGGGGCCACCCTAAAGCGATCGATCGGCAAGCGCTAAGTTCAATCCAAATAAAAACAGGATACATTCAGTAAATTTCTGCTCCGGCCAGCCTGTGTGGAGTTTGCACGCTCCGGGTATGCGTGGGTTTTCCCACATTACAAAAAAAGTCTGATTGAACATTTCAAATTGTCCCGAGGTGTCAGTGTGAGGGTGAATGGTTGTTTGTTTCGGTGTGCCCTGTGATTGGCTGAGAATTGGTTCAGGGTGTCCTCAACAAGACAGCTGGATAGGTTCCCGCCCACCGTACAACGCTAGTGACGATAAAGGGGTTCGGAAAATGAATGAATGAATGAAAAAACGAACGAACTAACGAACGAATTGGATTAGCCTTTATTAGTCTCATAGTGGAGATATTTACATTTCATAGCAGCGAAGTTATGAAAGGAAGCGAAAAGGAAAGAAAGAAGTAGAACAACAAATTACACGAGCTGCTGGAAAGGTAGCCACTTTCGCCGTGCCATCTTGAAGTCAAAAGAGCAAAAAAAACTCATAACAAACAATATGATAACACAGAGGCACCGACAGTCATTCAATCTTAAGTACTTTTTCCTCTGTGTTATATAAAGCAGTTTTAGATGAAAGAGGAAAGATCAAAGCATCCTTTTCACCAGTGGATCAGGGACGTCAAGCTGAAATGTGCACGTCTGCTACAAGCTAAATGTTAAATGCAAACACGAAGCTGTAGCATCCATTGGCGAAAATATATTGTCTCATATCTCCTTTCCCAAATAAATCCGCCTCAATTCCAAGCCGCGACGTGGAGCAGCATTCCCGAATGTGTTCTGTTTTTCTTCGGCAATGTTTTTCCCTCCCACGAGGGGGCAGCATTTGCCTTTTTTACAGTCGCCCGCATTTAAAGATCATATAACTACAGGCCCATATAACTTAGGAATTAACTCTTTTTTTCTGATGACAGAAGAGAGTCTAAGGTTTCCTATGCTACATAGAATGTTTATGTAGTCCTAAAACTTAATTTTCTGTGGGTCCTGCAATTTGAGTAAAAATGACAAAACCCCTGGCACTGGAGCGAACACATTTTTGCAAATTGTCCGACAGTGAATGAATTAAAGACTTACGTCCACAAGATTCACTCTGAAACATTGCCATTGTTTAACTAACCACATTAGTCAGTTCCGTGCTGCAGGAGGAAAAAAAGGAAAACAGTGACCAACCTCAACAGATTTTAATCAAAGCTGAAAATAGTAGCTGATTGTAATCGGCACTCAAAAGTCACCAGGGGTGTTTGAAGAGCCCGTCAAGCCTGCGAGCGGAGCTAATTCGATTAAGGGGCGCCAGTACCTGGAGGGGACGGATCCGTATCACTTCCCTTTTTTATTTATGAGATTAAGTCGTGCCTGTTATTCCAATATAAATCATCAAGCCAAGAGAAATGACACTGATTTTCAAGTTGCTTTATCTCCTAAAGTTTTTTTTTTTTGTTTATTTATTTATTTATTTATTGTGGGCGATTAATAAAGTTGATTATTAATATGGAATTGGCTGTATAGAAAATGATATGGGTGAGAATTGGAGATAAAATGGTGTTGATTTTTTTGTCATGCTAATATTACAATATGATTAAAGATTAGGTTGGGTGTGAATATGTAAATTAAATACAAATCTTAAAACACATTTTTTTTTTTTAATGTGGGACTTTTTTTCATTTTCATAAATGTACACATATTTATCATGAGCAAGACAATGTATTACAGTGATGCCTTAAAATATGGCCATGCTCAAACCATTACCCATTCAAATGAATGCAAATGCCATTCAGCGATTTAAACCTAACACAAAATAAAGCAACAACAAATAATAATGACAAAATTATGTACACTGTAAAGAAGTGAAAAGTTTGTCCATCATTATTAACTCATTCACTGCCAGAACGGAGCAAAAATCTGTTCACTCCAGTGCCAGGGTTTTTGTCATTAATTGTCACTTGAATTCCAGGACCCACAGAATATTGAGTTTTAAGACTACATAAACATTCACTTCATCGTAAGAAACCTTAAACACTCTTCTTTCATCAGAAAAAAAGAGTTAAGTCCTAAGTTAGATCGGTCTGGAGTTATCTGAGCTTGAAATGGGGGCGGCTGTACAAAATACAATACAATACAATACAATACAATACAATACAATACAATACATATTGATTTATATAGCGCTTTAACAATAGCTGAAGCTGTAACAAAGCGCTAACGTGGACAAAAGGCAAATGCTGCCCCCTGGTGGAAGAGGAAAAATATTGCCTGGGTCAATGGCCAACGCTTTATCGGCACCAAAACTGGAAAATACAAAACCTTATATTTTCAATTCACAAATAAATTAGTTAATGGCAGTGAATGGCAGTTAATAGTTTCATTTAAATTCATTGTCATGCTCCGTCTGATGTGCTCATTTTGCCAGCAAAAATCAGAGATAAATTCAAAGACTTGCTTTACACTCAGCGACACTCAATAAGTTGCAGCAATGTGTTGTTTTTTTTTTCACAGAGGAAAAAGAATATATGCCTGGGAGTATTTTCTAATCGCCTGTCTACAGGTGCCGCACTACATTTTGTGTTCAAATATCAACTGTGTAAAAGGTTAGAACACAGTTCGCAGAGATGCTAGGTGGTAACCCGTCAATACTGTTTTTTTAATGTGTTGTTTTGATGACATTTTTATTATTTGCCATTGCTGCTTATCGTGAGGTCAGGTGAGTTCACTGACACCATAAAGCCAATTCTATATGCGAGGCCTACACTCAAATAAAGCTGCATGAAACAGATTTTACATGTCTACTTCAATGACATGCTGTGAACTTCCAAAACAATTTTGACTTGCGAGACTTTCAAACGTTCACGATGAAAACTTCACAAAATTCGGCCAAACCAGCGTGCCGTAAACATGTCAAGACACTACATAAATCATACATTTAAAAATAAAAAAATGTAAATACAGAAAAACAAAGAAAGAAAGCCTAGCAACTGACCAAAAGAATCTCAATTTGAAAAGTGGAGTCTGCAAAACTGCCATGTCGATCTTAATTTAATTAATTATTCGACCGTTGTTGTGTTATTTGTTATGCATTGTCATCAAATGGTGAGTATAGTTTTTGCTTTTTTGAATGTTGCTGTGCCGATTACCATTTTGTGTTTGGGAGCCTTTTACTGAGCGAGTTGCTTGTTCTGTAGCCACAAAGAGACATATGTCTTCTTGTGCCGGTCCCAAGCCAGGATAAATACAGAGGGTTGTGTCAGGAAGGGCATCCGACGTAAAAGCTTGGCCAAAACAAACATGCGGATCAAACCTCTAAAAATGGAGGACACTGATTTGCTGTGGCGACCCCTTGAAGGGAAAAGCTGAAAGGAAAAGTAGATTTGACCCTAATTCAAGTTCATCAAAGCATGTTACAAGACACACACACATACACACACACACACACACACACTCGTCCGCTGAGACCACCTGCGAGCCATGTATAAGAGTTTTACAGCCTCCGTAAAGACGCTAAAGTTTCACTGGTTTCATTCAGCATCAAGTCCACATGACTTGACACATACAACATGATACAGAACATGCGCCGCGCAGTCTGATGTGGTGCAAAGACACGATGTGGTGCAAAGACACGATGGCTGGAAAAGATACCGCAAGTCACAAGTCTCGAGAGAGCGCCGGGATTTGGCGCTTGACAAGCGTACCTGCCTGCAAGGGAGCACTGCGCCCTTTCTGGTCGGAGATATGAAAGGCTCGGCCCTGGCCGTGACATAAGACTTGCTTTGAATGAGCCTTTAGATCCCTCTCAGCACCTCTTTTTCATCGCAGGGCCCCTTCTGAGAGGCCCATGTTGTGTCAGCGGGACGCAGAAAAAGCACTGAGCCAAGCGCCACCAACGCCAGGGTCACAGTGTACCACATTAAATTTAGACGCCTTTAACATCCTCCAATAATGCATCTGGAGTATTTCCGGTCATTACTATTTAGACTTTTTCCCCCTCCGCCTCCCTCAACTTCTGTAAATGGGCTCGAGATCTGAGCTGTCATTCACCACTGGAGATTTCGCGTCAAATCTGGTGTCCATCACCAGTCAAAAGTTGCTCGCCAGACCTAGTTTGAAGCCGCTGGTGATTTAAACTCCGAAATAAACCGGCCCAGATTACCGCAACTTTTACATCTGGTAAAGGGTAAATTTTACGTCGGAACTTTTAGTGAGTTTTTAAAAGACTGAATGTATCCAATAAGGTTGTCACAGCAGTTGATTTCCAACCACAACGTTCAACGACTTCCTTTTCTACGCAAGGTCACAACATAAATCCAAAATGAAGGGTACCACATGAATACAAATGTTGAATCTACAGATAAAATCTACCAGTGTGTCTCCCTTCTTTCCTCTACAACAGAAATATGACCAAAAAAGCCAACAAATGCAAAGACACTGTAATGTTGTTCATGGGGGTCATTAATTTGACATTTCCTGCCTCACGTTTCCTAGGCTGTGTAAATGTCTCGTAACATGTCATCTTTAATTAACCGTGACAACCTGCAACACTTGAACAAAGTGCTCATGCTGATTGAAAGCATATGGAGTTATGGAAGTCAAATTATGGATTGCAGATTTGGATGAACTTTGAAGATAAATGTTTTCAATTTAGGGTTTCCTCAGAAAAAAAAATATGTGGAAAAAAATGGTTCAATTAAAAACAATTATACATTGAGTGTCCTACTCGTAGCTCGGTGAGACTCGGAATTAATTAACAAATACAAAGCATTACTGTCCATCCTCCTTTGGATTACAACACAAATACAGCAAGTATGATGTGCAAATCCGTCAAAAAAAAAAATAAATCCAAAAACTCGAATACAAGTTCTGTCTTGCTCATATTTGATCATGCAGACATCTTACAACTGTGATAACAACGCTTTTAAAATATGACTCAAAATTTTCTTGAACGTGGCACGTTCAGCAAAGTGTAAATAGTTGTAGAAAAAAACAATACCTTGGCTTACGAACTTAATTGGTTCCCAGACAGAGTGTGTAAGGCGAAAAGTGTGTATCCCAAAAATGAATTTCCCATAGGAAACAATTAAAATGAGAATAATCCGTTCCCAGGTGCCCATAAAACATAATTTTCTACTTTCTAATTTTCTAAGCCTTAAAATTACACAAAATATACCTTATTTTATGTATAATAAATGTGCTACTGCATTATAATTAAAGAAATAAACTGTACTGTACTAAAGTCGTTTTATTTACCTTTGTGATGGTCGTTGATGGCTTGATGGAATGGAGTGGCCGGTTTCCTCAGCATTAAACACTTGATGAGGAACGTAACCACCTTCTTTCACCATCTTGAGGAATGATCCCTTGGAGGTGCTTTCTCTATGATAATTGTATCTAGTTCCTCATCAATTGTGTTCTGTTTAGCTGAGTTGATAGCTTTTTGCATCAAGTGTACAGATGGCTTGTGCAGGTTGTTTGTGGAGCCTGATTGATGGGATATTTTAACCTTGCAGTCTACACTCTTCCTTTGAACTATCAAAGTTGAAACTCTCTCATTGTCGTCTGCCTGCCTCTTTAATTTTTAACCCCCCTGCTGCATTTTTGACCAATCACGTGGCTTTAACCGAAGACTGTGGGCGGGGAATAGAGGACAAAAACAGTCAGCTGCCATTTTGTTGTTAGAAGAATGGGCTCGTTCGCAAATGACACACAACTCATTGAGGCAGCATCGTGTACGAAAAAGTTTGTATGCCAAGGTAAAATTTTCATAAATGTAACGTTCGTAAACCGAAAGGTTCGTAAGCCAAGGGGTTCGTAAACCGAGGTATCACTTATCAGTATCAATAAACATTACAAAACTAAATCAACAAAACTTAATCATTCAACAGTGACAACAGATTACGTGAATGTCCCAAAACTAATTACAATTCCCGGGTAATCTGTTTTTAAAACTGTACTGACAGAACTAACAACCATCACTTTGATTTATAAAGTAAACGCAGCTTGCACTGCGTTATCCAGTGGTGGGCCGTCAGGGCCTGCAAGGCCTTCTCTGCTAGCCTAAAAATATCTGAATGACAGACCAATGTGAATTAGATTTTGCCCATGAATTCTTATTAAATAATTCCAAATTGTCTTTCGGCTTCCTTTCACTGATTTTCCCTTGTTGTGCTGCTTCAGCATGTATTTTTTCGTATTTAAGCATTTAACCAATCACATTCAGCAATCACACAATCACATTTAGCAATCACACAATCAGCCATCATTTGTTGCCAGGGTCAGAAATCTATTTGGACGCCTTCACAATCAGTTCTGCAGGCCCTGGAGCATAAAAATCAATGTTGACGAAACTGTTGGAAGGCGTTGGAAACGTCAGAGTTTTCGCAAACTATGATTGGCTAGTCACATGATTGGCTAGTCACTAGCCAATCATAGTAACACTAGCCGCTAGTGATAAGCACATACTGGCCAGAGATAGCACACTCTTTCTGTCACAAGCTATATAAGAAAATCAATTTTGTGTTGATATAACAATGGTTTTATCAACCCACAATGGCTGAAGGAGGAGAAGAATTGGATTTGGTTGCAGATATACTTTTATAGCCATTTTTATGACAGATTTTGGTTGGACAGCTCCGAAGTTCGCAAAAATAGCATATAATATTGCAATTTTATGAGGTTATAATTAAACTACACCTTCATCGTAAACATTCGAACAGTTTAATGACATTATCTCATAAGTTTCTTCAGGTCACAAGTTATTTCCTTGCCAATGGCATCCTCTAGTGGACGTGTAGTAATATCAAATTACACTCGCAGCTGTGGATTGATTCAGACGTAGCACTACTGAAGGCCTCGGACTGACATGCACGGCCCGCCACTGCCGTTAACTAACTGATCGTGTGAACAAAATTGGCTGCTCTTAACAGCACCTGGTAATCATCTGTTTGACAAAAAAGAGGAAAAAATAAGCTAAAACGAAGGAAGTAAGGATGTAGGGAAAAGGAGTCGGAGCGTAAACGATAAAAATAAACTGACCTTTGAAAAAAAATTAAAAATAAATTAAAAAAGCAAAAAAAAAAAAGCAAATCCTCCTATGCTATTCACTTTGTCGAGATGTGTGTTTACGATACTCTACCATTTGAAAGCTATAGAAATATATCATGTTGGTCTTGGCAATGGTCTATCTCATTAAGGATGCAGAAGAAAAATAAACCATGTTGTTGTGGGGGATAGAAGCGTGTGGGAGCTGAGGCACAGTCAGTCATTCGTGAAACATAATCAGGCAACCAAAATTGACCGAAACAGCATCTTGAATTAAAAATAGCTCGTTTAAAGATCCAATTTGTCATGTATCATGATGTGGTTTTGAAGTATTTTAACATGCAGGAGCAGTAGCTTGAATGGTATGTGACGGTGTTTTTTTTTTGTCTTCTATCTTTATATATTCTAGTATGGATATAACATTTAGAATTTTATTAACTTTTGGGGATGGGGGGTAAAAGCAGTATTAGGTTTGGATGGATGGATGGATGGATGGATGGATGGATGGATGGATGGATGGATGGATGGATGGATGGATGGATGGATGGATGGATGGATGGATGGATGGATGGATGGATGGTCATTCTATGCTATTTGAATGGATTTGGGAATGGCCCAGCCCACAAATTGCCCAGGTTCAAGAATAGTAGTGCCTGTGAAAATGCCTTCAATTTTGCAGAAAAGCCATGCAAAATCATCTTAAAACTTCCTGAATGCAAAATAGGCAGACGCTCAGACAAGACTTCTAAATTGGTGTCTTCAGTCACGAGAAGAGAAGCGAGAGCGCCTCACGTGTGGAGGAAAAAAAGGAAAATCCGAGCGACATTTCATTCTGATGTAGGGTTAAAACTAACCTCCTCCTTAGATAAGCACTCCTACCCTCAAATGCAAATTGACCTTTGAAATCTATAAAACCAGAATGCCTTATTTTCCACTGCAAGAGCATTGCCAAAGTCTAAACTGGAACCAGATGTCAATGCCCGCACAGCGAGCAGAAGAGAAACACATTTTGTCAGGTGAGATAACAGATGTTTGCTGGCCCGTTTCACAAATCAATCCTTTAAAAAAACAAAGGAACAAGTGCGTAACATAAGAGCTATAAATAAATGAGATTATCGCCTCTAAAATGAAAACACAAGAGGAGTGAAATTCAATATTGATGCTAAGGACTCTAAGACAAAAAAAAGGCACATGAGGCTGTGTACAGGCTGATCGCCTACTACCGATATCATTTTCTAGCAAGCTCTCATCAAATTTGATAAATCACGAAATAAAGCAATGTCAGACAGCATAAAGGCTCCAAGACCCCTCTGTGTTCTTAAAGATCCTTAGAGAAAAGAAAAACATTTATTTTTATTCAAAAATATTATTCGCTCGACTTCACAGTGCAGAGGTCGCCGGTTCGTGTCCCGGTCCGGCCTCCCTGTGTGGAGTTTGCATGTTCTCCCCTCTTTCCTCCCACACACCAAAAACATGCATGGCAGGCAGATTGACCACTCCAAATTGTCCCTAGGTGTGAGTGTGAGAGTGACTGTTGTACGTCTTTGTGTGCCCTGCGATTGGCTGGCAACCAATTCAGGGTGTCCCCCGCCTCGCGCCCGAAGACAGCTGAGATAGGCTACTGCACCTCCCGCAACCCTAATGAGGAATAAGCGGAACTGAAAATGGATGGATGGATGGATTATTCGCTCGGCTGCATCTGGTCCACAGAGAAGTGGCGACAACAAAAAAAGTGGCTGCCGCCGTGAGAGCTAAGATCTCTCATTTCACAGTCCAAAAATAAAACCGCTGGATGAAAGCCTGGCAATATGTCCGTTAACAGGGGCTGATTTTACTTCCAATCAGACACCAAGCTGTAATGTCAGGTTTGATTTGTTTTCTACAAGCAAATCACTTCTAAAAAAAACTCCCACAGCTCTGAAATATTAATATGAACTACAAGCTGGTTTTAAGCACAGAACACGTTGATTGATTCAATTCAGAGGGATTTTTTTCCCCAAAGAAATGACATCACCATCATCGTAGTTGTCGTTTGTTGACTATCAATGTAGTCCAGCGATGCGTTACGCAACACCACACGACAAGCAGAATAATAACTCTTTTGTGTAACGCATACTTCTACTAACACTATCTTGATAAATGTACCTGTATATTGTGTGTATGTGACTAACGATGTGTCATAATAATTATACATGGAATGTGATAATTACAATGAAAAATGCAGCTTGATGCCACAACGGAGACAACACCGAGTCATAGCTGAAGAATATTTTTACATACAGTCAGTGGTACGGCGTACCAGCATGTATCAATTTTTGCCTCTGGCGTACCGAGACTGAATAAGAGCATTTCCGGATTTCACTTGAGGCTACAGTAACCTCTTGTTCTATTTCCATTATTGTGATACTCGTGACTCTTTCGGTCATTTGGGTAGTTCAAAATAAATACATGAACAAATAAATAAAATGGAGGATTTTGTATGCCTCCGGGGGTGGTTTATTTGGTGTGTATTTACTCAGGTCAAGGAAGCCTCAAAAGTATAATGCTAACTTTAAAATAAAAGCTTTCCAAATATAATGCTAACAACTTTGCAATAGCATTAACAGGCTTTTATTTTTGAGTTGGATCACATGGTGGTGTGACGCTAATTTGAGTTTTTTTCAAAATTTTTGTTGCCCTTATAAAAGTTGTTATGGCTATTACAGAATTGCTAGCAGCATTAACGCAATGACATCCCAAAATCATATTCAATCGCTAATTTAGGATGCTATTGAAATAGCAAGTAAAATACATTGTATACTTGGACACAAGTTTTCACCGTTCCTGGCAAGCAGCTAACAGCTAACTGCTAGATGCTAGCAACAAGTGCCCAGCTAGCCACAGCATGTTGGCGAATGGCTAATGATTAACTTTATTATTATTATTATTATTATTATTATTATTATTATTATTATTATTATTATTATTATTATTATTATTATTATTCAAGTATGTGGGCATAGGCTAGTTTGTAGCTCACTCTTCGTTTTTAAAGAAAGCGGATGCAAACATGTTAGAACATTTTATGTCACGAGAAAAACAGTTTGAGACCATATAAAAAAAACGATGGCAGAGTCTTGGGGACTGTTTACAACCTTGCACTAACCCTGACAAAAGTATTAACTGTCACTATGTGAGCACACACTTAAAAAGAGTCATATTTGAACGAATCTTAAGTCATGCTGAAGAAAAGTTTTGAATAATATTTTATGAAAATAGAATATGTTTTCAGAAAATTTGCAAGATGTATTATCAAGAAGATAAACCAAAATCCGGGGCCCGCATATATGCACAAAGGGTGACGGATATGTTATAGAAATGAATATCGAAAATATTGTTAATTAATGTATCAACTGTGAGAGCTCCTTCAGAGGCCTTCGACATCCATTGGGCCTCCATAATGAAATTCCCAAGTATCGGTTCTTGCTATAACGGAATGAGATCGGCAACTCCTAACGTGAATTATTTGATTTTGTCCAGCTGTCATAACATTTGTATTGTGAATGAAGAATTTCTTCAGCGTCACCGCATCCCAATCTAAAAGAGCCCACTTTTTAAAAACCAATGCCTGTTGTGCTTTGTGTCCGCAACCAACATTTAAGAGACTATTGATTAGGTGGCAGTGTCACAACAACAACAGATTGTAATTACAGCGATCAAGTTTGCAGACAGCTATTTAAAGATTCTTTGAAATGAGCTACGAATCAATTGTCTACTTCTTTCCACAAAATCATGAAACCTGAAGCATTCAGGGGAAAAACAGTGATTGAGTGGTATGCTCAATGAACTACTCTGTTAGCAACACAATCACTTCAAAAGATCCATTGCAGTCTATTTCACATAATGGTTGCCGTGCCAATTTTGAACCAAAAATATATTAACTCATTCACTGTCATTCACGAATTTATTCGGAAATTAAAAATATGACAAAGAGCGCTATTGCCGAATTTGTTCGGGTTTTGTTTTTTTATGCTTGGGTGCCGATAAAGCGCTATATAAACCAATATGTATGTATTGCATTGTATTTTGGACAGCCACCCTCATTTCAAACTCATATAACTCCAGACCCATATAATTCACCAAACAACTCTTTTTTTCTAATGAAAGAAGAGAGTCTAAGATTTCTAACGCTGTATTGAATGTTTATGTCGTCCTAAAATTCAATATTCTGTGGGTGCTGGAATTCAAGTGACAATGACAAAAACCCTGGCAGTGAATGAGTTAAAGGTTCTCCAAGCAGAGTGATTTTTGTTTTATGGTCGTTTCTCCTGATTTGAAAACAAACGACTCATTCAAATCAGGAGGGGTTAATCATGCGTCTGCTTTTTCTTCCTCCCTACTCGGCATTACATAACAGACAAGAGGCGTTCTTTTTCCCCTGTCATTCCTTCTCCTTTCCCAGACACTCTTTAATCGTGTGCATAAAATAGGGTGGTGGTGAGGGGGTGAATGTGGGTCAGCAGGTTAGGAGACTCTCAAAGTCAGACTCGTGAAAAGGAGAAAGAAAAAAAAATCAATCCAAGCTTCCCAACTACCTGTCTTTGCCCCGCTATTACATAACAGCAGTCAGCCTTTGCCAAGCCACAAGTCACACACTTTTTTCCTCTCTCCTTTGTTGCTATGTAAATACCGGAGGGCTGGTTTATATTTCACCCAACATCAGCTCCAAAAGTGCCCGTAAAGTGTTGAGAAAAGGGAAAGATGTGTAACTGACGATTATGTGATGATTTCTAACCCTCGCCTTGTGCGCTTGTGTTTATGGCTAAACCTGTTACATAACCAGCTCACATTCCACATTCCCCATATCACACTCTAAATATACACGGTAGGAAGACGAGGGCGCGAGCACGTGTACTCAAAACATGGTCAAATGAATTAATTGTCAGGGGGCAGCGCGTCATTTTATTCAACTGTCTCGCGTATGGACACGCACTCATCTTAGAGGAATCAGTCAAAAATATATTTTTTAAATTACGAGGACGACTGTGGGGGGTGTGGTTAAACCGTCTATTGTACTGTACATACGTACACTAATAGACCCAAAGACAGTCCACGCAACTAATAGACACAATTATTTTTAAATTGGGGGGGCTTGCTGTGTAAGGTTTTCCACGTAAAAGGCGCGGTGCGTAAAAGACAACTCAATTTTGCATCCAGTGTGTATTTTTATCCCCCGCTCAGTAAAAAACAGAGATGTCATTTCAGTCAAACGCTCGCGATCTGGATCACAGCCGACATCCACGCCAAGCCCCGATCGATATTCACAGTTTGTAAACTTTTGACACCCTGCCTAGATCACATTTATTCCTCATAAAAATAACGACAACGTAACTGTTTTTTTTTTTTCGTGTGACTGATTACATCAAATGTGTTTTGAGCTGTGATGAATGAACGTTTCAAAGAAATAAATAAACCGCTGCACACAGTCGAATGAAAGCAACTCCATGCTGATTGATACACTGCAATTATTTCACCGGAGCTATTTGATTCACGTGTAAGTTTCACAACGCCCCAAAAACACTGGTCACATTTCACCACAGCTTTACTCACCTCTGTTGGTGCTCGAGCAGGTCTGCCTTCGAACCGGGGCTGGGTGGTCCGCTTTCCGGAGCGTCTCCAGGCTTACCGAGGTTTCCCTGATCGGGGTAGCCGGCTCCGAGGCGCTGTTGGCCGGTTCGCTCGATGGATCAGGGGGGGACTCCATGTTGGATGTGGTGGTTCGCTGCCTCGCTGCGGGCGTTCACTTCTAACTATTCTTTCCGCTTTTCCCCTTTCTTCGCGTCACCAAGCCTCAGCGATGTAATTTCAAGCAGAAGTAACAAAATGAGAAATGCGAGCGTGTGTGAAGGTGGGTGTGATTGTCCACTGGCAGCGCTAGTGAGCGCTCCACTCATGCAAACTGAGGTGGAGGGGAGGAATTAGAGGTTGTCAAAGGAAAGACTACACAGGCCTTGTAAGTACTCCACGCTGATTGAATCGGTGAACCTTTACACTGCAATGGCCCCTATTTACGCTCCTCTTTTAGTCTATGCATTGTTTTATTTCAGAGGTTGCCATTATGCCACCTACAGTGCTCGCTGCACTTGTAACAACTCCCCCGAATGTCTCTGAAAGCTTCAAAACACGCGGAAATGCAGCGAGTCATTTCAAAGTCGTGTAAAATCGCAGTGACTTTTGTTTTCACGAGGTACAAGCAGTTTTCTCCGCTAAAATCGGTGGCTGACAACAATGTGACAGGAGGCTTCTTGTTTATTTGAGACGAGCTGTCGTAAAGAACTGCCGTCAAGCGTCGCCGCGGCAACCAACGTGCCCTGGTCGGCTTGTTGCTAAGGTTCAAACCAGCGTGCTGCCTCTTGTGATCACGAGGCCCACACGCCCATCTGAGCACGCACACGTGGGACTGTTTGATTCATCTGCCCACGAACAGCTTTTTGGCCATTTTTTTGCATTTGTACTACACGGAAAAAAATATGCAGCTTTTCTAGAACGTCAACTGTGCTGAATTGTGGTTAAAGTTTTGAACATTTCTATAAGAATTCACCTTTTGATTGCTTAATTTGATGTCCCTTGCATATCTGATTAATCAAGCATCACATTAATTAATTCTTAGGCCTAGATTAATATTTTTTTTTCACGCTGATGCTGATTCGGATATTTGCTGAATAAAATTTGGATAACTTATTAACTTATTCACTGCTGGCCCGGCAAAAATGTGTCCCCTCCAGTGCCAGGGTTTTTGTCATTGTCACTTGAATTCCAGGACCCACAGAATATTGAGTTTTAGGACTACAGAATCATTCAATGCAGTGTAAGAAACCGTAGAGTATCATATTTCAACAGAAAAATAGTTAATTCCTAAATCATATGGGTCCAGAGTTATATAAGCTTGAAATGAGGGTGGCTGTCCAAAATGCAATGCAAAATACATGCATAGTGGTTTATATTGCGCTTTAACAACAGCTGAAGCTTGAACAAAGCCTAACATGGGAAAAAAAGGAAAATGTTGCCTCCTTGTGGAAGGCAAAAACATCGCCAAAGGTCTGGTCAGCGCTTTATTGGCACCCAAGCATGAAAAAAAACACAACTCCAACTCATTCGGGAACGGCGCTCTATGTCATATTTTCAATTCCCAAATACATTTGTGAATGGCAGTGCATGTGTTAATTGGTTGATTACTTTCAACAATATTTAATGCAGAAAATAATCATCTTAATGTGCTATTCCTGAAAATCAGTATATAGGTGTGTCAGAAAGGTTCCGGGACTTGAATCACAAATGATATACAGTGATACCTCGGTTTACGAACCCCTTGGCTTATGAACTTTTCGGTTGACGAACGTTACATTTATGAACAGTTTACCTTGGCATACGAACTTTTTTCGGGATACACACGCAGCTGCCTCAATGAGTGATGTGTCGTTCGCGAACGAGCGCGTTCTTCTAACAACAAAATGGCAGCCGACTTTTTTTCTCCTCTATTCCCCACCCCCAGTCTTCAGTTAAAGCCACGTGATTGGTCAAGAACGCAGCAGTGAGGGGGGGGGGGTGGATTTACAGATGGAGAGAGAGTGAAGCCGTTCTCCAAAAAGAAAATGGCTGCCAAGTTTTTTTGTCCTCTATTCCCCGCCCCCAGTCTTCGGTTAAAGCCACGTGATTGGTCAAGAACACAGCAGTGAGGGGAGGTGGTTTAAACATTAAAGAGACAGGCAGAAGACAGTGAGCGAGTTTCAGCTTTGATAGTTCAAAGTGTAGACTGCAAGGTTAAAATATCCCATAAATCAGGCTCCACAAACAACCCACACAAGCCATCTGTACACTTGATGCAAAAAGCTATCAACCCAGCTAAACTGAACACAATTCGTGAGGAACTAGATAAAATTATTGCAGAGGAAGCACCTACAAGGGATCATTCCTCAAGATGGTGAAAGAAAAAGGTTACGTTCCTCATCAAGTGTTTAATGCTGATGAAACCGGCCATCAACAACCATCACAAAGGTAAATAAAACGATTTTATTATACTGTACAGTTTATTTATTTAATTATAATACCACAGCAAATTTATTATACATAAAATAAGGTATATGTTGTGTAGTTTTAAGGCTTAGAAAATTAGAAAGTACAAAATTATGGTTTATGGGGACCTGTTAAAGGATTATTCTCATTTTATTGGTTTCCTATTGGAAATTAATTTTTCGGATACATACTTTTCGCCTTATACACTGTCTGGGAACCAATTAAGTTCGCAAGCCAAGGTACCACTGTATTTAAACTATTATAATCTCTACCATTTTTATCAAAATGTCATTCGAGACTGAGAATTCTAATCGATGTAATATCCAAGATTAGGAACAGTATTGAATTTATAGACAAGTTACCCTACTGACAGTGTCTATTAATCCTAAACATGATCACGTTTGTGTATGCTGCTTTATTTTTTCTACAGGGATTTTTGAATAAGATCCCATCAGAATGTTATTCTGAGAGCTTCCAAAGAGCATCTATATCTCTTTGGCCTGTCTGATGTTTTTCGTTCATCCACCACAGCTTGTATAGCGCACCAACAACAGTATTTCATAACACTGAACAACTTTCAGAGCTGCATGACAGCGAGGGCTAACTTTTTGTCAGAGAGCCAATGAGTAGTAGCTCTGACTGCCAAGCAAGTTTATTTCCCTCTGCTTAACTTAATCTCCTTCAAATTGCCTTGACCTTTTCACCTTGTACAATTCGACCGTGTGACCTCTTGCAATCCTCACCAATTGAAACTAAGAAGACTTGGAACGATAGGGACTATAACAGGCACTATTATAGAGCTAAGCGTGAGATATACGTTTTCAACATTTTATAAGTATGAGACTCTCCATCACAAGGAAAATGTGTTTTTGTTATTGATTTTAATGTGTGTGTGTGTGTGTGTGTGCGCGCGTGTGTGTGTGTGTGTGTCTGCCGTGTACCAAACGGACCAATGCAACAATTGACACTCATAAAGGTACCTTGACCAACATTTTTTATTCTTTTGACTTCAAGATGGTGCCATGAGAGTGGCTGCCTTTACAGCAGCTTGTGTATTTTGTTTTTATACTACTTTCTTTCCTTTTGTTCGGGTCATTATTAATGAAGCAAAAATCAAAAGTAAAAACAGAGAGATTGTGTAATCTTTGGAACGACACAAAATGTAACTGCCTACCCTAAAGGGGGAGGCAGAGAAGACGAGCCAAGAGAGGAGAGAGAAAAAGTGGGAGGGGCTGGTTGAGAGAGCTTTTATAAAGACAGACAGTGTTGGTTCAAAAACACTCTATCAGACAGGATGTGACATTATGACAGGAAGTCCTAGAAAATAAAACAAAGAAATAGAAAAGATGTATTTGTAAAAATGTATTTGTATAGTGAATTGCCCTAAAACCTTTCCTCTCCCTTTCATAACTTTGCTGCTGTGAAATGTAAATGACTCCACTGCGAGACGAATAAAGGTACATACAATCCAAGTCTACCTTCCCAAAGTAGTAGTTCCCCACGAGGTCCAAACTTCTGTTGATTTGGATTAACGAAAAGTAGCTGTCACGATCTGGTTGCCGACCAACGGGTGGCACTGCCCCGCCTGCACCTGCACAGGTGTTGGTCGTTCCAATCAGTGGCAGACTGTCACATTCTGGTTGGCGACCAACGGATAGCGCTGTCGGCCCAACTTGCAGATGCACAGGTGTTGGTCGTTCCAATCAGTGGCAGTTAAAATGACTCCCGGCACGATCATTCCTTGTCGGGTCATTGTATTGTACTGTATGTGTTTGCTTCACCCTGTCAGGTTTGTTTCATCTTGGCAGATTTTTACTCATGGTTTTCTTTGATACTTTGTACTTTTCTGTTCGAATGACTTTAATGTTTTCGATTTTGTTCCTGCTGACTTTATTTTAATACAATTTGTCAAATACACCCAGCTGCCCCCTCCTGCCTGCTCAGTTGGGATCCACCACCATCACCACCTCTCAAACCGTGACAGCAGATAGCAGGAGACAGTGTGAGTGAGCCGAGAAAGGAC
This sequence comes from Hippocampus bargibanti, assembly GCF_051943395.1. NCBI lineage: Eukaryota > Metazoa > Chordata > Actinopteri > Syngnathiformes > Syngnathidae > Hippocampus > Hippocampus bargibanti. The sequence goes on along the minus strand of NC_142738.1, from coordinate 8,214,160 downwards.
AGCAACTTCACTCGGATATCATCAAGAGGCAACTACATCAACGACCATCATAAAGGTAAATAAAACGACTTTATTGTACTGTACAGTTTATTTCTTTAATTACAATACAATAGCACATTTATTATACATAAAATAAGGTATATTTTGTGTAGTTTTAAGGCTTATTTAGTCGAAAATTATGTTTTATGGGGACCTGGGAACAGATTATTCTCATTTTTAATGGTTTCTTATGGGAAATAAATGTTTGGCAGACAATCTTTTCACCTTACACACACTTTCTAGGAACCAATTAAGTTTGTAAGCTGAGGTATCTCTGTCTATCATTTGTGATGCAAGTCCTGGAGCGTTTCTGACACACCACCTAAATACTGATTTTCAGGAATAGCATATTAAGATTATTATTTTATGTATTCTGTGTCGAATGTACGAATTTTGCTTGATCGTCTCCCTGTGTACCCAAGTTTTACACATACACCCACATCCACAAAAATAAGCAGATAACATTGCCCTGGGTTTGAACCACAAAGATACAAGGACACATTTTAATTTCTGAGTAAAAATGAATTATGCTGCTGTCACTTTGTTTAGAAGAGGAAGTATATGAAGAGAGTGGAGTAAGCTCGCCCGCCCGCATTTAAAAATGATTGATTAAGCTGACACCGGCTCTCGGGTGCAACACCACTCTATTTTTCTCCCTTATTATGTAAGGCTATATTTCAAATCAGGTTGTGCACTGGAGGAAGACACAAGAGACACAGCAGATAGGACACCCTTCAAATAAAAAAAGTTTTATCAGACAACGGACCAAGGAGACTGATGAGCCTCCATTTTAATCTTGTCGACTTTATAGAAGGAACCAAACAAAATGTTTTTTCTAAAGACACACCACCACACAGCACAGATGAATTCAGTTTAGCATTTCTGGGATTGTAAAGTTCGAATATTTTTTTTTTTTTTAATTATTTTTTTTGCCGTTGACCCCCGCACTTTTCCGAGTACGCCATTACATTCTGCCAAACCCGGTTGGACAGTCCAGTGACTGAGAAGCTCATCACTTTGAATGCACTATTGAAGTGTCTTTGGACAACAAGCTGTAGTAGGATAATTTGCTCCCAGATGAGTCTGTTGGGCATCCGTTCATTCATTTTCGTTCGTGCCGGTCCTCGTGTGGGTTGTAGGTGAGCTGGAGTCTATTTCAGGTAAATCGATGCCAAGTTAGGTTTAGCAACTTCTTAGGCTGCCACCACAAAAAAAAACACCTTGCAACAAATTTAGCGACTGCATGTACTTTAAAAATATGTTTACGAATTTCATTGTCGCATCTATATAAAAAAATCTAAAACAATATCACTGGAATCGGTTGGAATGTGAATACCTCCAAAATCACCACCTTGAAAATTGCATGTTTTTCAACTCTGAGCATTGCATCAGGCAAAAGATAAAGCCAATTTTAACACTTTAAAGTAATCAATAGATTTAAAGGACAACCGACGCCTCCGGACAAGTTGTGTCCATAATTTGTAAAATCATTACAAATGACTTCTACTGAGCGTATTTTACAAAGATTCCACCTCATATAGCTATATTTTATGTTTTAAGACTGTTAGTCACGTCACGGAGGGAACGCCCCTGACCGCGAAAGCGACACATAATGCATTTTGGGTACTTTGTTAGGTCTGAAAACTTCGTGTTGATTCGTGTTGATGGCGGAATTAGAAGGAAAACACATAAATAACGCGATGGTGAATCGTTGTGTGTTGCACCAAGACTACTATTTGATTCTACTTGACACAAATTCCCAGCAGACAAATCAGCCCATTTCCAACGGAGCTGTGGCGCCATCTTGTGCATTTTAGGGGACACTACATTTCATCCAGATGCCTCAAAATTACACAGAATTATTTATTTAATCGATTGCAAACATGTATGCTTTCCTCTTAAGAAATATTTGAATCATATTCATAACTGGATGAGTAACAAGAAAGCATCTTCTCAGAATCTGAAGCAATTGTTTTGATTCTAGAGCAAGGCAAGACGTCTTGACGTGACGTCACAAACAAGGGGGCGGGACCTTGTGAAACTGAAACATTCTCAGATCATTTTGAAGTAGTTTTGGGTGACTAAGTCATTTTTCTTGGTGTTTTTCATTTGACTAAAAATATCAGCCTGCGTGTTTTGGGTATTTTAGATGCTATAAAACGTTTTTCTGATGTCAGTTAGGAAACAAAAAAAAATGGTGTCGGTTGTCCTTTTAATAGATACATAAATAATGCATAAATAAATAAATAGATATATTCTCCAAGTGTGGACTGACTGATGTAAAAATGTGAATTTTACCAAATTCTGACGCAGCAAATTCTGACCTGACACCAGCGGGATGTCGATTAAATATGAGTAAAACCAAACTACTTTGAAGAATGCATTTTTATATCTTTTTCTCACTTCTTGTCATGTTTCAACTAAAACATGACACAGACTGCATGCTAGGATGGACAGCCTATTTGAAATAATGCCACTGTGAAACCTACATAATGTTTGCTGTAATTAATAATAATAATAATAATCCATTTAATTTACCTCAAAACACCATCACACATTGGCAAGGGCATTTACTGTCGCAATTTTAGCAACAAATTGGCCCTAGGCAGCAACGCCCAAAAATTAGTTTGAAAATCTGCCCCGATGACTTGAGGTGAAGCACATCACAGGATGCATTTAAACAAACAACTATTACCACCAGTCAATTGTTGCAATTTGCAAGATGGTGGTGGTGGACCACAAAACTGCAGGCAGGATCGAGGAGCAGGGTGTATTTGCCAAACTGTATTAAGGGGTTATCTTTATCACGTCAGGAATCGTCACCAACTCGAAAACAAGACTTGCTGAATATTCAGCGCGGGTCTTAATACGTAAAATATAGCTATATGCCGTAGAATCTTTGTAAAATACACTCAGTAGAAGTCATTTGAAGTGATTTTACAAATTATGGACACAACTTGTCCGGAGGCGTCGGTTGTCCTTTAACAATAGCTCAAGCTGGAACAAAGTGCTAACATGGCCATAGGCCAGAGGCCATAGCCAGTGCTTTATCGGCACCCAAACAAGAAAAAACTAAACCAGAACAAATTTGGGAATGTCAGTGAATGAGTTATCTGCCACTGATTAAAATGGCCAACACCTGTGCATCGGCAGGCGGGGCCCTACAGTGCCACCCGTTGGTCACGAACTGAAACATGACACAATTGGGAGTCTTCGGTTCACCTAACACGGAATGCGGGAGGAAGCCGGACTATACGCCGGAGCCCGTGAAGCAGGTGTAGCTTACTGTGCTACTGCATGTTTTCGCGAGCACACTTTATAGCTAACAGTTTAGTCCAATAAAACAATACAAATTGAATGCACTGAAGTCATATTTTGGTTTTTGCCTTTAAATTTCGTTTTAGATGGTATTAGCCAAACTAGCAAGCTAATGTTAGCATTACCTCATATTTTCTGGGAAACAAAATAAAACAAAGTTGAGCAAAGTGAAGTGAAATTCATTTTATTGTCCTTAATAGTGTTTCAAACGGGTGTTAGCAAAACTAGAAAAGAAAATGAACATTAGCTATTTCTGTAAATCCGAACTGACTTTCAGGTTCAGTCACAATCAAGTTGTTCATCTTTAATTGATTTTCCTCAGAACAAACACGTTCTCAAATGTAATCAATGTAATATTAAAAGGATGCAACACTCTGAAATGAAATACACTGTCATGCTTACTAGATTTATATTAGGAGTGAAGGAAAAATATTTTAGACGTATGTAATACATTTAAACAAGGATGCGATGGCACAACTTTACAAATCGGACATCAGTGGTCCAAACCCTGCAAAACGCATGTCTCGGCAAGCAGTGCTGAGTTCCGCAGTATAATGAAAGAGACATATTAATGACCTCTCACTTATTCATGTGACGGAAATGAAGAGGGAGAGTCACATTTGAAGAAAAAAAGTTGACGGGATAAAGAAACGACGTTGGAGAAATGGTTGTATTTATGATTTCAGGCTGACAGATTGAACGTTTCGGAAGAGAGGCTGAATGAAATATCGGTGACAGTTCAAAGGGTGAATCGGTGTGATGTCTGGCAACATATTACTGTTACAACCGACATCAATTTTTTGTTTCCTAACTAACATCAGGAAAACGTTTCATAGCATCTAAAATACCGAAAACATGCAGTATGATATTTTTAGTCAAATGCAAAACACCAATAAAAATTAAGTGGCCACTTTCAGAAGGTCCCGCCCCCTTGTTCGTGGTGTAACGCCAAGACGTCTTGCCTTGCTCGAGAATCAAAACAAAGGTTTCAGATTCGGAAAAGATGCTTTCTTGTTACTCATCCAGTTATGAATATGATTCAAATAGTTCTGAAGACGAAAGCATACATGTTTGCAATCAATTAACAAATTTATTCCGGTCATTTTGATGCATCTGGAGAGAAATGTAGTGACAAACTCTTTAGTACTCACAGTACCCAAAAAAAGGCAGAAAAGGGCGACAAAGCTCCGTGGAAATTGTCTCCTGGGACGTTTTGTAAGCGAACATCAAATACACTGTAGAAGTCTTGGCGCAACACACGATTCACCATTGCGTTATTTGTTTTCCTTCTAATTTCGCCATCAACACGGATCAGCACGAAGTTTTCAGACCAAACAAAGTACCACAAAATGCATTGAGGTGATGCAAGGTATGTCCTTTCTCGGTTAGGGGTCTTTCCTTCAGTGACGTATAGGACTCGTCACCAACTCAAAAACACGACTTCCGGAATATTCAGCGCGAGTCTTAAAACGTCAAATATAGCTATATGCGGTGGAATCTTTGTAAAATACGCTCAGTAAAAGTCATTTAAAGCCATTTGACAAATTATGGACACAACTTGTCCGGAGACGTCGGTTGTCCTTTAAGAGTTTGAGCTTTTCTGATGCCGACCTGCAGTCAGAGTAGTGCGCCATAGTCGTTGCTGTCTTTTGAGGAGGAACAGTTGGAGACTACCAAACATTGTGCATATCAATGTCGGGGAAGGCTGTGCAGTTGAGTTTTTTTTTTGGGGGGGAAGGGGGTTGTTTTTAATGATGCTTCGTAAATGTGAATATTTTTTTCTCCTTTCATTTTTGTGAGCTCTTGTGCACTTTGTAAGTTTTACCACACTGAGGCCCTGCTTTCAATAGCACCATCTAGCTGTAGCCTGACCACAGTGGATCACCACAGATGCTTTTCCAGCCCAGCATATAATCAGATTTTAATAATAATAATAATACATTTTATTTATAAGCGCCTTTCAAAACTCTCAAGGACGCTGTACAGTCACAGTATATTTTTTTCTGCGGAAGCCACATGTGCCAGCGTTCATTAACCCTCATACTATGTTAAAGGAAAACCGACACCATTTTTTTGTTTCCTAACTGACATCAGAAGAACGTTTTATAGCATCTAAAATACCCAAAACACGCAGGCTGATATTTTTAGTCAAAGGCAAAACACCAATAAAAATGACTGAAAGTGTCCCAAAACGACTTCAAAATGACCTCGGAGATGGCGAGTTTTAGAAGGTCCCGCCCCCTTGTTCGTGATACTCCAGACCCAAAACAATGGCTTCAGAGAGTTCAGATTTGCAGAAGATGCTTTCTTGTTACTCATCCAGTTATGAATATGATTCAAATAGTTCTGAAGAGGAAAGCATAAATGTTTGCAATCGATTAGAGAAGTCTTCCCGTATCAATTCGAGCCGTCAGGCCTCCAATGTCGCGTCCCAGAAAATGCACAAGATGGCACCCAAGCTCCGTTGGAAATGGGCTGATTTGTCTGCTGGGAATTTGTGTCCACTTTTATGGTGTTACCGCAATTGGTAGTGTTGGTGCAACACACAACGATTCAATGTATGTGTTTTTCCTTGTAATTTCACCATCAACACAAAGTTGTCAGACCAAACAAAGTACCCAAAATGCATTGTGTGTCGCTTTCTCGGTCAGGGGCGTTCCAGACGTGACGTTACGTCAGGCATCGTCAACTCAAAAACAAGACTTCCTGAATATTCAGTGCAAGTCTTAAAACGTAAAATATAGCTATATGCCGTGGAATCTTTGTTAAATACGCTCAGTGGAAGTCATTTGAAGTGATTTTACAAATTATGGACACAACTTTTCCGGAGGCGTCAGTTGTTCTTTAACTCATTCACTGCCATTCCTGATTTTTTTCGGGAATTGAAAAATGTGAAGTGGAGCGTAATTCCCGAATTTTTGGGGGTTTTGATTTTTCTTGCGGGGGTGCCGATAAAGCACTGGTTAGACCTCGGGCAATATTTTTTCCCTTCCACGAAAGGCGAGCAAAACACGGATCAACACGAACTTTTCAGACCAAACAAAGTACACAGTACGCTTTCTCAGTCAGGGGCGTTCCAGACGTGACGTCAGGTCAGGCATCGTCATCAACTCGAAAACAAGACTTCCTGAATATTCAGCGCAAGTCTTAAAACGTAAAATATAGCTATACATGGTGGAATCTTTGTAAACTACGCTCAGTAGAAGTCATTTGAAGTGATTTTACAAATTATGGACACTACTTGTCCGGAGCCGTCAGTTGTCCTTTAAGTTGGTCCAAAATAATTCATAACGTGGAATCTGCGACATAAAAACTTTCTGAATAAATGTATGACATTGTTGTACCTAATGTAGGGACCAATGTGTGTTAATATACGTGAGGAAGAGGATAAACGCCCCTCACGTAAAATACAATTAAATAAGAAGTCGAGATTAGTGCCTGAGAGAGGAATCGTTCAAGTCAGAGCTGGAATTGACTCGTGATGGCGCATGAGTCGAATTCCTATGACTTGAGAGCAGGATTATTTTCTCTGTTTAAAAACGCAGAGGTGAAAAATGGCGTGGTTATTGGTGCTTGACATACGTTAAGAGCTTTTTCCCTGAGGCCCCATGTCTTCTTCCCCCTGCTGACCGCAAGGCAGCCTTCTGCTACTGCAGCATCCTCTTACCTTGCCAGTTCGCTCTTGTATTAGCGCTAGCTATCTGAACTCCGCGTCTTTCTGAGTTGAGGACTCGTGTTCTGGTCTCGGTGTTCCACTTTCACAAATTTGTGTGAAAACTGCAACAAAAGTTGACTTCTGAGATGAGTTAGCAAAGAGGCAGGTAAATTGAGTGCAAGGTCGAGTTTTGTTTTGTAGTTGTAATTAGTAACTTTATTACAGCCTGGTTCTAAGATTTACCAGAAGATCCTGTGTGGCACAAGTACGTCCCACAGGAAGACATCAAAGAAATGTCTGGGGAAGAAGGATCTCTATTTGAGCTGAAGTGGTAGGGAGACCGGAGAGGTGTGTGTGTGCGTGGGTGGGGGGACAATCCCACTTTCACAACACAATATTTCAGACAGAGCCAAAAACTTTACAAGACAGAGACGCTGGAACACAAACTAACTCTGTTTTGCTCGTTGCTCTATTTCGGCCCTGTAGGTATGCCACACTTTTAATTGGAATATACTGTATCTGGAGAAATATTTCATCACAATGTGTGTGTGTGTGTGTGTGTGTGTGTGTGTGTGTGTGTGTGTGTGTGTGTGTGTGTGTGTGTGTGTGTGTACGTACTTACTTACTTACTTACTTACTAACAGTCCTTATTTATTTATCTAGTTAAAAAGCTAGCTAGGCTAGTTAGTTAGTTTTTGTTTGTTTCATTAGTTAGTTAACGGATTACTTAGTTAGCTAGATAGCTAGGCTAGTTGGTTAGTTTCTGTTTGTTAAATTAGTTAACGATTTAGCTAGCTAGGCTAGTTAATTAGTTTGTGTTTGTTTGCTTTGTTAGTTAGGTAGCTAACTAGTTAATTTGTTAGCTAGATAGTTCGCTAATTGGGTAACTATTTGGGCAGCTAGTTTCGTTAGCTAGATAATTAGATGATATTATGATCAATAGATATTTTAAAAACCATATTACTTTTCAATCACCCTGCACGTGTTGTATTGAACCTCATTGGAAAACAACATCTCGAAAGCAATTGAATATCAAGTCTTGATGAATTGTTAACGCCGTCATTTCAATGGGCATTATTTGTATTCTATGACTCGGACTCATCAGTCAACCGAGAGTCGTCTGCGCTCTCTCTTGCTGCATGATGAAAACAAGACGGAGGCGCTCCGTCTGCCTCTCTGATCCACTCTGACAACCCTCGCCAAATCCGACGTCGCTGCGCCCGTTCTCTGATGTTGGGCGGCTGCTAATTTAGCCTTTAGCTCCATGGTGCGGTAAATCACAACACTCAGGAAGACAAATGTCAGAACACATGTTGCCAGACTGTCTTTTGAGCACAAGATGCCTTTAATTGGGTGTGCAGGGACCGGGTCCAATCCCAAGCAGCCTCCGCTTCATTCTTTCTCCTTCTCTGGCTCCTTGCCGCTCTCGATGCAACTAACAAAAGGCAGAAAGAGAGATGAAAAAGACAGCGGCAAGCCGTCCTTACTTTGTGCCGTGATAGAACACACACACACACACATACTGGGGGTAAAGAGGTATGATGGTGAACATCAAGACGAGCTTTATATAACTCAGCTCGTTTCATGTTTATTTTATTTCTTCAAGCCACTATGTCTGATTGACACGGTTCGCTGTCATAACAACCATTCCGACCGCCCTCAAGAATATACCCAAAGCTTCTGGATAGATTTGTCTGACTTTAGGGAAAATGTGTAAAGAATCAAAATTGCTCTCCAAAGTATGGCGTGTGTCATCTCATCAGTGTTATGATTTCCACCCTTCGCCTTTCCCTGCTCACACACACACTGAACTGAACTTTAGCAGAGGGAATAGAGAGATCTTAAAGAATAGATATTCAAAGGCCCCAACACAAAAAGACTTTCCTCAAAGCTCTCTCTCGCCAGCCGTCTCTCTTTTTCTCTCTCTCTCGCTAGAACCCGCTGGCTTTTCTGAGGCTTGAATTGTCCACACGGAGGAGTCACAGGGCTCAAATCGAAAGGAGTGTATTTTTTTTGTTCTCTTTAATAGCCTTGTTCACAGTTTAGGTGTCGTAAACCTTGGAGCTGGGTGTTTTTTTCCTGTCAATTTGTATCATACAGTATTTGAATATGGGCGTAGTTTAGCGAACAGTGACGTGCTTAAATGTCCTTGATGTCATTACTCAAACAGTCCAATGGACTGAATAACATTCACGGTGCAGCTCGTTATTGGGGTAGGCTCTGGGATGCTCGGCAATCAATTGCACAGCAGAAGAAAAAAAAATGAAATGAAATTAAATTTAAAAAAATAATTAAATAAAATGAATTGAGTCACACCCAGCTCAAACAAAATAAAGTAAAAAAGTAAAATAAAAAAATGAAATCAATTAAATAAATAAAATAAAGTACTGATATAAAGTAAAATAAAATACAATAAATTTAAATTAAATAAAAAAACTATAAAATGAGTCACACTTAGCTAAAAGAAAAAAAATCTAAAATAAAATGTAATGTAAAAATAATAAAATGAAACAAAATAAAATAAAATGACTAACACTCACAATCAAAATGACTAACAATTCACATCACAAAGGAGTGGTGTCAAATTTGTATTTACGACATGCTACATTATATTTTTGCCCACAGAGACCCATTTATGCTGAAACTCTGCATGGGAATGTGCAATAGATAAGCATGTCGGTCGGGAAAAGCTTACTAGAACAGCAAAGGTTTTTTTTTTTTTTCTGGGGTTCAACACATGCACTTTAAATAGTGCCAGTGGTGCATTGATTCCCACTAAGCATAAGTTGGAATGTGATTGGTTCACATTCTAAAAACAGCCACATCCACAGTTACAAGAGGGTGTGCACACTTATTATATCATTTATTTATTTTTAACCCCCCCACCCCTTTCAATTTTTGATAATTATGTAGCTCAAGGGTCTCATTTAATATTTTTTCTTCATTTTCAACAGTGGTGTGGACACTTTTTCTCGATATTTTCAGAAGTACCTGCAGTTCTAAAATACAAAGCTCGTACATGTCATGTATCGAACAAGTCTGAAATGTTTATTTTCCTACACCTTTGATTGTCTGACTTACGATCCTGATCATACATGTTTATTTTTTATTTTATTTTATTTTATTAGCCAGAGCAGCAGGGAGTGATGGGACACTTGAATGAGCACAAGTACTGTATACAGACAAAGACAGTCCGGCTTATGTTCATCATGTCTGCATATTATCTGGCTACGGCCCAGTGCTCAGAAATTAGTTCCCATGGTGCTCTGGTTTTGCTAAGATATTACCCGAGCCACCATTGCTGCACCACTTTTTTAATTAACATGCCCTAAACAAATAAAACTCGCCTAAATTAGAGAGAAATATTGACTCAGTCATAAATATCACAAGATTTTCATGCGAAACTGAAGGAAACATTAGTCGACAGTGGAATGAACAAAAAAAGAAAACATCAACTAAAAATAACACACAACTTGTACAGAATTTAAAATGGCGCAATGCTTAAATTCATACTAGGAAATACAGTGATACCTTGGTTTACGTACCCCTTGGCTTACGAACTATTCGGTTTACAAACGTTACATTTATGAAACTTTTACCTTGGCATACAAACTTTTTTCGTACACGGAGCTGCCTCAATGAGTGATGTGTCGTTCACGAACGAGCCCGTTCTTAGAACAACAAAACGGCAGCCAATTGTTTTTGTCCTCTATTCCCTACCCGCAGTCTTCGGATAAAGCCACGTGATTGGTCAAGAACGCAGCAGTGAGGGGGGTAGTTTAAACATTAAAGAGACCGGCAGACGACAGTTAGAGAGTTTCAACTTTGGTAGTTCAAAGGCAGAGTGTAGACTGGAAGGTTCAAATATCCCATCAATCAGGCTCCACAAACAAACCGCACAAGCCATCTGTACACTTGATGCAAAAAGCTATCAACTCAGCTAAACAGAACACAATTGATGAGGAACTAGATAAAATTATCACAGAGAAAGCACCTACAAGGGATCATTCCTCAAGATGGTGAACGAAGAAGGTTACGTTCCTCATCAAGTGTTTAATGCTGATGTAACCAGCCCCTCCATTCCATCAAGCCATCAACGACCATCACAAAGGTAAATAAAACGACTTTATTATATAGTACAGTTTATTTCTTTAATTATAATACAATTGCACATTTATTATACATAAAATAAGGTATATTGTGTGTCGTTTTAAGGCTTAGAAAATTAGAAAGTAGAAAATTATGGTTTATGGGGAACTGGGAACTGATTATTCTCATTTTAATGATTTCCTATGGGAAATTATTTTTTGGGATACAAACTTTTCGCCTTACACACTCTGTCTGGGAACCAATTAAGTTGGTAAGCCAAGGTGTCACTGTATTCATAATTTGATATTTTTCTCAATTGTTCGACCCAGCTGAAGAGTTTGATCCAACTTTTGAAATGTGCATTTTTTTTCTTGTTTTTATTAATTTTTTTAGAAAGTCTCAAAAGTAAAACAGAACAAAAGCGGTCACATAAATCACACAACGACAACAGTCAAAAGATTTCTTTTTTTCCTACCTTCTTCTTTTTCCAAATCCTAAATTGTTCTCTGTAATGTTTGTCTTTTCTTTGTTTTCCTTGGCGAGTTGTTTTTGCACCCCTCCCCCACAACCAGACCCCATAGTGAGAAGAAGGCACCTTTTATTGATCAACACAACATCCCAAATAAATGAGTGCAGAATGAGAGCGATGCTCCAGGGAGTTTCAGGGTAACAGGGGAACTGGAGCTGCATAGCTTCCCATCAATTTTAATCACGCTGCTAATGAAGAGGCTCCCTCTCTGTTGGATGTCCATAAGTCAGTATGCCAAAGCTCCCCTTCCTCTATCGCCATCAAACCGCAGCCTAACTCCACCATGCACCTCTAATGACCTTTTCCAAAAGAAAACAAACAATGTCGGCATTACCGCGGTTGAAAAATGGTTAGATATGAATAGAAAAGTTAAGTGCTTCGCATTGAGGAATTGCGCACGAGGCGGAGCGAGTTAATCAAGCTCTCTTCATCGCGCGTTCTGCATAATGTCCTTTAATGTTAGGATTGATCATGCTCGAGCTGCTTCTTTGTCCCCTTGACAAAAAAAAAAGAAGTGATTAACGAGAACTAATTAATGTTTTTGGTTCAACGGCTTTGGTCGAGTAAATTATTTGATTAGAGGGGAAACACATTTTAAATAGATGCTTACATCAGAATCATCTTTATTGGCCAAGTGTGTAGAACACACAAGGAATTTGTCTCCGGTAGAACACGCTGCACTAGTATCATCGCTAAAAAAATTGCAAAGAGGCACTATACAGTTATATTTGGGTTACTGTTTTGAGAGTCAATGGCTAGGGGGGAAGAAGCTGTTTAAAGGACAACCGACGCCCCCGGACAGGTTATGTCCATAATTTGTAAAATCACTTGAAATGACTTCTACTGAGCGTATTTTACAAAGATTCCACCGCGTATAGCTATAATTTACTTTGTAAGACTACTGAATATTCACGAAGTCTTGTTTTCGAGTTGGTGACGATTCCTGACGTGATGTCACGTTGATTCTAGAGCACGGCAAGACGTCATGACGTCACGAACAAGGGGGCGGGACAAAAAGTGCCATTCGTCATCACTAAAATTGATCTCTATTCATGCCCACTTCAACATCTTGGAAAATGATTACTTCAAAATGTTGCTTGTTTAAAATTGAAATTAAAAGTTTACTCACTAAAAAAAACTTCATACTGCTTAATTCATTCACTGCCAGACATGTGCTAATATGTGTCCACCCCAGTGCCAGGGTTTTTGACATTGTGACTAAAATTCCAAGACCCACAGATTTTTAAGTTTTAGCACTACATAAACATTCAATACAGTGTTGTAAACCTTAGACGAGTTGATTCCTAAATTGTATGGGTCTAGAGTTATGTGAGCTTGAAATGAGGGTAGGTGTCCAAAATACAATGCAATAATTGGAACAAAGCGCAAACGTGGAAAAAAGGGAATGGCAGGTATTACTTTGAGGCGAAGGCAAATAATTTGTAACAGATGAGAATGGCGATTGCCTATTTTGTTTTTTGGAAAATATGACAGAATTTTGACATTAAAAGGAGCTCGTTCGTATTGATCAATCCGAGCGTACCGATGGAGCCCAATGAAAGTCACCTTGATATGATACTGACTATCAATCATTTCGAGCCCGCTCTTAGTCATGGCTGGCAGTAACCATTAGCATCCCCACTGCATTGTTTGGCCAAGACGACAGGTCTGTTTCACTGTGATTAACACAATGAAGAATCGTATCCTCCCGTCCCTACACTATGCTGTCTATTGTCTCCCATTTAGCTCACTAATCTCCTCTGGATGTTCCGACTCTTCATTATAACAATCCCAGAACCGTCTCAAATGTCACTCTGAAAGTGGTTGCGTGAAAGATACAGCACTCATGCGCATTTGTATATTTAAGCCTTTTATTGTGAAAGAGATGTATCACAATAAGGGAAATCTACCGTGGATAATTAGCTGAGAATGAGGAATGGGGAAGTCGATTGCTGAAGGTATTATTTTTTTTTTTTGCTCTCCCTAACAGACCTCTTTAGCTTTTCTTTTTTGGGCTTTTGTAAAGAACACATTGAACGTTGAAAAGGCCTGAATGTTTCCTTCCAGTTCGCCACAACAGCCGGCCTTATGGATTATTTTGTGCTTTAAAACCTCCAGACAATTGAAAGGAACAGTTCAAGTACGAGTCCTGTGTATATGCCCAAAGTCAGGATTAAAACTCCAACAAAAAATACCAAAATATTCTCGCAAAGTTTTCTTCTACTGTCAGAGATTGTATGAAGTTGTATTTTGTGAGCTGATTCGGATTTTTTGAGTTATTTTGTTTGTATTCGGCTACTTTTGAGTGTGTCTTTCAGAGCCCAATAAATAAATAAATAAATAAATAAATAAATACGTAGATGGATGAATAAATATCAACTAAATAAATAAATACATACATAAATAAATGGACAAACAATTAAATAAATGACCACATGAATAAATTACTTAATCGATGAATAAATAGATGGATGGATAAATAAATAAATAAATAAATAAATAAATAAATAAATAGATGGACGGATAAAGAAATTAAGGATTTTTTTGGAGTTATTTTGTTTGTATTCGGCTACTTTTGAGTGTGTCTTTCAGAGCCCCATAAATAAATAAATAAATGAACAAATAAATAACCGCATTAATAAATTAATTAATAGATGAATACATACATAGATGGATGGATGAATACATATCAAATATCAAATAAATAAATACATAAATAAACAGAAAAATAAATAAATAACCACATAAATAAATTAATCGATAAATAAATAGATGGATGGATGGATAAATAAATAAATATTAAATAAATACATAGATAAATAGATGGACGGATAAAGAAATTAAGTAAATAAATAAACCAATAAATAAATACATACATTCATAAATACATAAATAAATAGATGGACTAATAAATAAATAAATAAATAAATAAATAAATAAATAAATGGGTGAATGAATAAATAAATAAATAAAAAAAGAACAAATACATACCGACACACAATCAAATAAATGCATACATCATACATAAATAGATGGACTAATAAATAAATAAATACATAGATGACTATAAATAAATAAGTACAAATAATAGATGCAGTACATGAATAAATAAATGAATAAATAAATAAATAAATAAACAAATAAATAAATAAATAAATAAAGTGTGCGGATATCACAAGCAATACGAACTCAACCTATGTTTTACACTCCAAACCAAACACCAGGCAAAAAGCAACACCTTTTCACCGCCAGCCAACATTTTTCTGGTTCCTTCCCAAACAAACGTAGACGTAGCAAAGTTGCCCAACACCTGGTCTGAATCAGGGCGCGTTGCACTTTGCCCTCCGATCCCTCATGGAGCGCATTTGGAAGCAAATCACGGGCCTCCTAAAGGTTTATATGTGGTTTGGAGACATATGGCTTGGTCTGGTGTGACGTAACCCTCAACCTTCACCATCTGCCTGGAGGCCCAGGTGTGTGGAGCCTGCCAGCATCAATCGCAGATACACAACCACTGCAGTTCTGTCATTTGTTTCGTTTTAGCCACTACTTCCCTAGTTCCGCCTTGTAAATGTACACATAAGCTGTATTTTAAAATGTACAAGCCTTCCCCGGAGAGGTAGCCCCAGAATAGCTTGAAAGGGAAACTGTAGGCCTTGCGTTTGTTGACACGTAGCCCCAGCAAAGCTTTCAGGCTGGGAGTTATTGGAAAATAAATCATAAATTATCTCACCTCAGTGACAGGTAAAGGTCTTTTTAGCGCATCCATCCTCTGCTGGCTAATCTCACTTCGTCTGATCCTCCTTATGCGCATGCCAAAAAAACGCTAACAAGTTTGCACGGAGTGCACCAGGAAGGCATCATTAAGAAAAAGGAAGGAAGCACTTTGACCTTTGCGTGAGTATCACAGAGGGTTCATTCAGCCCAGCCACGTGCCACCGAGGCTCCTTTACCAACCCCCGAGGTGATTTAGCCGGCAAATCCTCTCCTTGTCGTGGGTGGCTTCACATCCCAAACGCTGACAGCCTTGTCGTTAAAAAAAAAAAAGTGCAAAAGCTACAAAACCAACAAATATATTTGCTTTTACAAATGTAGCGAGGTGATGGAGCCTTTGGTAAATATTGAGTGTAGGGGTGTCCCGGCAGCGTGGTCTGCAGATTTATCTGCGCAGTACAAAGATGAGCTCCCACGAGGATGCTGGGAGAGATGGCTGCTGTTTGATCAGCCATCAGGTGTCAGCAATGTTTCGCCTGTTAAAAACACAGGAGAGGCTGCCGCTCTTGTTTGTGCCAAGCACATCTCTTCAAAGAACCTCAGAAAGCTCTGTAGCTCCTCATTTAAATAGGAAAGTTTCTTTTGCTAGCAAGCAATGGCGGATCTCCTGTTGACATCGCCATTTTTTTATTTATTTTTTTAACCCGTGTAAAAACACATCATGGCGGTTGTTTTCCCGCCTGGCTGTGAGAAGCGATTAATGATCAATCTTGTGATGATATCAAAGTCAATCCCACCTTGGCTAATTGTAGCACTGAGGTAGAGTAAAAATACAGCATGACATTTTACATGTGGAATCACGGCAATTTATTTTACGGCAAACTGCGGCGCCTACCGTTGACTTGCGCTCAGCAGCCTCCACATCCATTTTAATTGCGACGGCCTTTCCAAATAAATAGAACAGCATACTCGTCAACCTGCGAGACATTGTGACCTTACTTGCGCCTTAATTTTTTCTTACTTACTGAGAAAAAAAACATGACATAATACATATAATATGATATCGTATTAATATTATATATTACAATATTTCATCGCGCCTTTTTATGAACAAAATTCAACAAGTTACAACATATTTCTAGCAATAATCAAGTATGTTCTTTGTTGGTGACCACAGGTGTCAAAGTCAAGGCCCGCCGCAAAGTCAAAGTCAGCTTTATTGTCAAATATGCTAATATGCATGACCAAGTGGATTCTGATTCTGATACAGCACAGATGAAATGAATGTCCTCTCGGACCAAGCATTGCAAGGCACTTATAATGTGGCTAAAACAGACTATTGACAACAGACAATACATGTAATTTCTGAATGTAAAGTGAGGTAGTGACGTGTGTAAAGTGAGGTAGCATCCCTGTCAACCTGTACTTTTTTGCCGTACAGAGTACGTTTATTATGCATTTTAAGACGTGTATGACGTATAAGAAAATGTGTACAAAAAACGCAAATTTGTCAATTACGGGTACCATCCGGTATACACCGACTATAACGAAACGGCAAATCAATCAAGTCAAAAGAGTTCGCCGTGGTAGCCTCTATCTCTGTATCGTTTTTTTAGATGCAAACGAAGCGAGCAGTTTGATACTACTGTGCGCATGCGTCTGCCGCCTGGGGATTTTCCATTGCATCATTCCGATCACACGTGAACAAAGCGAAAGCGTAGCAGTAGGCCTACATTACAACATAGTTTTGAATTGTTTCTGATCATTTCCTGCTGACTTTATTTTAATGCAATTTCTCACCATGGTCCTCCCTCCTGCCTGCTTTTTTGGGCTCCACCACCGTCACCACCTCGCAAATCGTGACAAAAGATGTGTACACAGCACCATGTAGTTATACAGTAAACGTTGACGGCGCCACCATTGCACTGTTTTGCTTCCCTCCATATGAAAAATAGTTTGCTATTTTGGAACCCCCTGGCAGCCGTAGTGGATCACCACAGACCCAGAGCTCATTTATCTTTTGTCAGAAATGAAGCCAAACTAACGCCATCTTTTGAAGCGGCTAAAGAATGAGAAGGGACATAGGGAGGGTAAAAATAAACCCGCAGACCAGGTAGCTACAAAAAGACATTCATCAGAGAAAAAGAGTTAATAACTTAGTTATATGGGTCTGGAGGTATCTGAGCTTGAAATGTAACAAAATAAAATACATACATATAATAATAATAATAATAATACATTTAACTTCTAAGCGCCTTTCAAAACACTTTACAGTCACTGGATTTTATTTTGTACGGGTGAGCAGCGGCAGCCATTCGCGCCAGCGTTCACTCTACCCGGAAGTAACACAGCAGCAAAGTTATGAAAGGAAGAGGAAAGGAAAGAAAGGAAACAAAAGTCAAAAGTCAAAGTCAGCTTTATTGTCAAATATACTAATATGCATGACCAAAAAAAATAGTAATATGACAATTCTTTCATAACTTTGCTGCTGTGAATTGTAAATTTCTCCACTGCGAGACTAATAAAGGCAAATCCAATCCAACACAAAGACACTGAGAGTTACCCACTCTCCAGCACCTGCTGTACCCTCCTTGTGACATGAAGCAGTTCTTGATTAACCCGGAGAACCTCAACCGAAAGCTTCGCATTGACAAGGTGTTTGTGGTGAGCGGCCTTGGCGTTGCTCTGATACATATACATATTTGCAATCAATTAAAGAATTTATTCCATGTCATTTTGATTCTCCAGCAATGCAAGACGTCAGTTAAGAAACAAAAAAGTGACGTCGGTTGTCCTTTAAATGTTTCTTTATATTACTCATGATCATCTGTCAAACATAAATCTGCTCACAGATTGAATAAATTTGTCCCAGAAAGCTAATTAATGTAAAAAAAAAACTTATTCGTGGAATAACTTTTCAAAGTGGAAGTTTATTTTGCCTCTAATTTAATACACGGTCACATTTATTTAGCATGCAGACCGAATTTATATATCTTTCTCATCTGTGCCCATTTCCTCACTCCCAGAAAATCATCAATCTCCCGAAGACCAGGCTGGAGAAAACACACCTGTGCAACACGCACAGCTCACAAACAGAAAACTGTGTTGACACGCTCAGAGTAACCCTGGCTATCGGCCATGCTCCGTTCAAAATCGTACTCGCCTATTTCTGTTTTTTTCTGCAAACCTTTGATAGCCTGCGAACGTACAGCCCTGTTACCATGAATAAGCCAGTTAAAATAATATTTCTTTACACCTGCGGTGTCCCAGATAGAAGCGGTCTGCCAGGAAAAAAAAGACACAGCCGCCAGCGCCACCTTCCCTCTTTGACTCAGCTCGACTGGATTTATTCTATTACAGTGGAAAGGAATTATAATCCCTCTGGTAAGAGCAAAAAAAAGAAATAAAAAATCCTCACTGCATGCGCAATGCATCTGAGTTCGTAATAACATTTTATGCACAAACTGCTCTCTGAACCATTTTTGCGGTATCCTCATACCTCTGTTGTTTGACCGCCTTTTATATTTACCATATGGCGTTTTGATCACACAATACAAACAGCGATGTTTATTTTCCACACAAGAAATATAGACTTTAAAACCAAAAATAAAACAAACACTAAAACTCATACAAAAAAAACTAAAACAAAACATAAAAAATACCACACAATACAAACAGTGATGTGTATTATCTTACACATAAAAAATATAGACTTTAAAAAAACTAAAATCCACACTAAAACTAATAATTTAAAGAAAACAACTAAAACAAAACCCAAAAATTACCACTAAATACAAACAGTAATGTTTATTATTTTGCACATAAGCAATATAGATTAAAATCACTGTTTGTATTGTGTGGTACAGTAAAGTCTCGTTATATCTATATCGGATATATCGATAGTCCCGGTTATATCGATACTATTTCTATGCACGCACGGAGAAAATTATATGCAAACAGGGTCGGATATATCGATAGTCCCGGTTATATCGATATTTTTTCGGACTCCCTTGAATATCGATATAACGAGACTTTACTGTATTTAAAAAAAAAGAAAAATAGACTAAAACAAAAAAATTTAAACCCCACTATAATTTAAAAAATATTTAAGAAATACCACTCAATACAAACAGTAATGTTTATTATTTTGCATGTAATACTACTACTACTACTACTACTAATAATAATAATAATAATAAATAATATATTATTATTAGTAGTGTTATTATAATATATTATTAGTATTATTATAAAATAATATGAGCAATATATTATTATTATTATTACTAGTTATATATTATTGTTTTTGTTTTTATTATGATTATTATGATTATTGTTATTATTTTTATATTATTATTTTATGATGATGATGATTATTATTATGTGCAAAATAATAAACATCACTGTTTGCATTGTGTGGTATTTTTTTAATGTTTTTTTTATTAGTTTTTGTTTTAAAGTCTATATTTCTTATGGAAAAATTCCACACAATACAAACAGTGATGTTTATTATTTTGCACATAAGAAATATAGACTTTAAAATAAAAAAAAAACTAAAACTAATACAAACAATTAAAACATAAAAAATATTATTATTTTGCACATAAGATATATAGGTTTTAAAAATAAAAAATAAAATTCATCCTAAAACTAATAAAAGACTAAAACAAAACTTAAATTAAATTAAATTAAATTCTAACTAACAAGGCTGCTGTCAAAAGTAATAAACACCAAATATATTTATAAAGACAAAGTCAAAATAAAACTAGAAACCATTGATGATGAAATTCAATTTATCGCGAAAGTCTTCATTGAACATCAACCACAATGGACTGCCTGACAACCAATCGAGAGTCCAGTCCACAAATGCTGGACAACAGTTGACTAATTCACCCCTTGCGCAGAATTGACCACATGACTTTCACACTCATCGCAAGAACCATTTGATGAGTGTTTCTGTATCTTTTCGGGTTCTTTACATGATTGAACAGGTTTCTGCTGATATAAACTACAGCAGTATGGTTGCGTATCTCTTTGACGAGGTAGTTGTGTCCAAACTAAATTAGCCATCTGTGTGTCTCGGTAGCGTATGCCCCAGTTTGCCAGTGCTCGGGTACCTGTCACTACATGGCGCAAGCTGATAGTGAAGCAGACCGGTGTCAAACATTGCATGGATATAGTTTTGGATGAAAGCGCCCAATATGTCTGTCTCTTATTGTTGAATACAGATGGACAAATGCAAACGCAATAGCACCACCAATGGTGCAGTGGCATGGCGGGTGCAGTGGGATGGCCTTGTCTCAGGAGGGAAAGACAATGATTTGTTTGTGGCTTCCTTTCTACATTTTTTCAGAATATTAACTCATTCACTGACATTCATGAATTTATTTGGGAATTGAAAATATGACGTCGAGCGCCATTCCCAAATTTGTTCGTTTTTTTTTTTTTTCATGCTTGGGTGTCGTTAAAGAGCTGGCCATGGCCACTGGAAATGGCCTCTGGCAATGGCCTCCGGCAATGTTTTGTTTTTCTTTTCCACAAGGGGGCAGCATTTTCCTTTTTTCCATGTCAGTCCTTTCAGAATCAGAATCATATTTATTGGCCAAGTAGAACACTCAAACAAGTAATTTGTCTCCGGTAGAAGACGCTGCACTAGTATCATCATAAAAACAATCGCAAAGAGGCACTATGCAGTTATATTTGGGTTACTGTTTAGAGAGGAAATGGCTAGGGGGAAGAAGCGTTTTAAATGTCTGCTGGATATGGTTTGCATGGATCAGTAGCGTCTGCCTGAGGGGATTCACTGGAAAAGGTGGTGGGCAGGGTGCAGAGGGTCCAGTAGGATTTTGTTCCAGCTTCAGCTGTGGTTAAAGCGCTATATAAACCAATATGTATGGATTGCATTGTATTTTGGACAGCCATCCTCATTTCAAGCTCATATAACTCCAAACGCATATAATTTAGGAATTAATTCTTTCTTGATGAAAGAAGAGAGTCTAAGGTTTCTAACGCTGTATTGAATGTTTATGTAGTCCTAAAACTCAATACAGTGATACCTCGGTTTAGAACCCCTTGGCTTACAAACTTTTCGGTTGACGAACGTTACACTAATGAAAATTTTACCTTGGCACACGAACTATTTTTCGGGATACACACGGAGCTGCCACAATGAGTGATGTGTAGTTCGCGAACGAGCCTGTTTTTCTAACAAGAAAATGGTGGCCACTGTTTTTGTCCTCTATTCTCCGCCCCCAATCTTCGGTTAAAGCCACGTTATTGGTCAAGAATGCAGCAGTGAGGGGTTGAGGTTACAGACAGAGAGAGAGAGAGTGAGGCCGTTCTCCAAAAAACTAAATAGTGTCTTTGATTAAAGCCACGTGATTGGTCAAGAACACAGCAGTGGGGGGGGGGGGTGTTAAACATGAAAGAGACAGGCAGACGACAGAGATAGTGAGAAAACACACACACACATGAAAGGGAGATGACAGAGCTTGAAACAAAAAACAAAAGTGAAAAAAAGGGAAATGGTGAGAAAATGGATAGAAAACAGTGAAATTTGGACTCCTTTGAACTTTGATAGTTCAAAAGCAGAGTGTAGACTGGAAGGTCAAAATATCCCATCAATCAGGCTCCACAAATAACCCGCACAAGCCATCTGTACACTTGATGCAAAAAGCTATCAACCCAGCTAAAGAGAACACAATTGATGAGGAAAAAGGATAAAATTATCGCAGAGAAAGCATCTCCAAGGGATCATTCCTCAAAATGGTGAAAGAAGAAGGCTACGTTCATCATCAAGTATTTAATGCTGAGGAAAGCGGCCACTCCATTCCATCAAGCCATCAACGACCATAACAAAGGTAAATAAAACGACTTTGTGATACAGTACAGTTTATTTCTTTAATTATAATACCATAGCACATTTATTATACATAAAATAGGTATATTTTGTGTAGTTTTAAGGCTTAGAAAATTAGAACGAGGAAAATTATGTTTTATGGGGACCTGGGAATGTATTAGTCTCATTTTGATGGTTTCCTATAGGAAAATATTTTTTGGGGATACACACTTCGCCTTACACACTCTGTCTGGGAACCAATTAAGTGCGTAAGCCAATGTATCACTGTATTCTGAGGGTCCGGGAATTTGAGTAACAATTACAAAAACCCTGGCACTGGAGTGGACACATTTTTGCATATCTGGCAGTGAATGAGTTAAAGGCTGATAAATTTTATATGATTTTGAACGTAGTGCAGAAATGGACTTCTATCATACACATACTTCTGAAAGTGCAGGGACAAAGCAAGTGCACGTGTTCCCGCTACAGCGTCTTGCTAATTATAAAACTGCTGAAACAGACTGTCTGCATTGTTTAATGTTCCATTGTCAAGGAAACGTATTATTCTCTTCTCGCTGGAAAAAAAAAAAGATTTCATCACATCTGCAGTAAAGCGTAAGCTTTGATCTCAACGCGTCTTTTTAATCAAGTTCCAAAAAAGACATTTTGATTGTTACAGATCCTGCAAAGGCAGCATTGGGAGATGTGCTCAGTTTGTCTTCAGCAAATAGATCAGTACGTCCCTATTCTTGCGCTGTAATGGTCTGCTTTCCTCTTGCACTGGGCCCATTTGGCATGATTTGCTGGCGGGCATGACTTCTTAATAGAATGGGAATTCCAATTTGACTCTAGCGCTTAGCTGCCTTAATTTGAAGACATGCTCGTCTCTAACCTTGGTAGACGAGAGGCGCTAATTTGAGCTAACTCCCCTTCCCGCCATCACTGCACTCCCTCAGGAATGCTCATCCACTATATTTCATGGTTCCTTCTATATGGAATTTGTCACAGCCACCACCTTTCTTCCATTGTCATTTCATGTCGTCTCTTTGCTCGTCGCCGTGATTGCCAATGATCGGTGGTTTGGTTGTGTTGAGATTGCCGAAGGACGCTCCAAAATGGCATCTTTTGCATTCCAAAATGTCCCCATTGGTTTATTGTTATGAATTCAAGTGGATTGTAACTCAAAGCTTAAATAGTGAGAGTATCAATAATAAAAGAGTGGCTCGGAGGCAACAGACTCCAAAAGGCTGCTAATTGAAGGATATAATTACCAGAACATGAGGGGAGGCAAAGTGGTTCATCACCATCCGAGCACTAACAAGGATGTGACCAGCGGCTCCTTGAGAAAATCGTTCAGGAATCATTCACCCTGGAAATTATAACCCCACTTTATGGTGCAAGTATAGCATCCAAGAGAGAATTCTATACATTTACTGTGTACTCCTTCGTTGGGAGTAAAAATTAAAATAAATATTGCAAAAGTTGTTAGGTGTTCTTGTTTTGTCCTCCCCTCTGCTTTAATGTCATTTATCTGGTAATGCTAACGTGAATTCAGTACATGTTTTGTATAAGTGCAGTGGCGGGCCGTGCATATCACCCCTTGGCCTTCAGTAGTGCTATGTCTGAATCAATCCAAGTTGCTACTGTAAATAAAAAGTGTAGTGTGATTTATTAGTGGGTCCTGTTAGCCAGAAAATAACCTGTGAAGAAAGAAATACTGTTTTTTTTACCATGAACGTATGGATTAATACTATGGGGACAGAAGTCGCTCTTTCACCCCGCAGAAAAGATTGAACAAAAGGATTGGGAAGCATTTCTGACCTTTTGTAATGATGTCCATTTTTTCTTAAAAAGTTGTGTGGATTCATGATAACCTCATAAAATTGCAATATTATTAGCCATTTTTGCTAGCTTCGGAGCTGTCATTAACTCTTTGAACTCTTCAACAGTAGCCAAAATGGAACTGTATAGTGCCACTTAGCAGTTTTTTTGACGACGATACTAGTGCAGCGTGTTCTACCGGAAACAAATTCCTTGTGTGTTCTACATACTTGGCAATAAAGATGATTCTGATTCTGATTCTGATTCTTAATGATATCCATCTATTTTTGAAAAGTCTGTCATAAAAATGGCTTTAACAGTAAATCTGCATCCAAATCCATTTCTCCTCCTTCAGCCATTGTGGCTTGATAAAATCACATTTAAATCAACACAACAATGTATTTGCTGATGCAGCTCGCTACAGATACAGTGAGCTAGCTCTGGCCAGTATGTTCATCACTGGCAGCTAGTGATACTATGATTGATTAGCGACAAGCCAATCATGTCACGTTGCTAAGGCCTGCGAGCAGGCTCTGCGCATCACCAACTCGAAATCTGATTGGTTATAACAACATACATTAGTTAAAGCAACAGAGTCATTGGCACCGCATTTAATGGGACAGAGCCTGCAGAAATGATTGTGAAGGCGTCCAGGTAGATTTCTGACCCTGGTAACAAATGATGGCTGAAATGTGATTGGTTGAATGCTTAAATGCAAAAACACACATCTGGAAGCAGCACAACAGGCGAGAAGCAATGAAAGGAAGGTGAAAGACAATTTGGAATTATTTAATAAGAATGTATGGACAAAAAATAATTAATCAGTCTGTGATTCATATTTTTTAAGGCCAGGAGAAAAGGCCTTGCAGTTCCTGATGTTCCGCCACTGCGTATACGCAGATGCAAATGTCTCCGATTGTGGGACTATTAAAGGCTTTCTGATTCTTATTCTGAAAATAACATTTTGCAATCTGACATGATTGGCCAATGAGACAAACGAGGCCGCTCACTGGGCGTAATGCAAAAAGATAAATAGTAGTCGAGGAGCACGATGAAGAGCGGGATGGCAACCCACTCCGCTGGCACTCAGACCCAGCTGGGTTATTGGGAGGCAGTGGCTGCCTAATGAGCCTCTTTTACCCCAGAGAGCTCACCCCTCTACCCTCCCCCACAGTCCTCACGAGTCTGCCATAGACGGGATGAAGGATCGCAACAGCTCCATCACAATGGCATGTGTTGCTTTTCCAACACACAGTCAGGGGAGATGATCAAAATACAATCTTTTTTTTCTATCATGTGGATATTTGTATACCGCTACAGAACTTCAGAAAAATCAAGATAAAAATAAAAATACACAAAGGACTGTAGATTTTGTGTTCTTCAAATGAGGTGGTTTTAAAGCTGGTGGCCCTTTCTCACATCAATATCCATTTTTTTATGCACCGTTTTTTACGTACTATAAGGCGCACCAAAAAACATCCAATTGTCTCAATAGCTGCGCCTTATATCCATCCTTCCATCCATCCATCGATCCATCCATCCATCTATCCATCCATAAAAAACAATAATAATAAAAATAACAAAAAAAGAAAAAGAAAAATAACGGTAACAGTAACAGAAAAAAGTAAAAGTAAAAGAAAAGAAAAGAAAAGAAAACGATGAAAAGGTTTCTTCAGCCGTCATCTGTACTTCTTTGAAGGTGTCGGACGTTTCGCTTCTTTTCTAAGAAACTTCGTCAGCAAACTAAAGTCTTCCTGGTAGTTTCGGCCCTATATATATATATATATATATATATATATATATATATATATATATATATATATATATATATATATATATATATATATATATATATATATATATATATATATATATATATATCTTTACACACAGCACACAGCTTTATGTCATCCTCTACATGGATGACATAAAGCTATATGCTAAGAGCGAAAGGGACATAGACTCCCTGATCCACACAACCAGGATCTACAGCAGTGATATCGGGATGTCATTCGGGCTGGAGAAATGTAGTCGGATGGTGACTACGAGGGGCAAGGTAGTCCACGCTGAAGGGGTCTCACTCCCTGAAGGAACAATAGCAGACATTGAAAACAGCTACTTGTACCTTGGTATACCACAGGCCAATGAAAGCGGCTACGACCAAATACCTCCAGCGAGTGAGGCAAGTCCTAAGAAGCCAGCTCAATGGCAAGAACAAGACCCGGGCCATAAACAGCTATGCCCTGCCAGTGATCAGATACCCTGCAGGAATAATAAGGTGGCCAAAGGAAGAGATTCAGACCACGGATGTTAAGACCTGAAAACTCCTCACCATGCACGCAGGGTTCCATCCCAAGTCCAGCACCCTGAGACTGTACACAAGCCGTAAGGAAGGAGGCCGGGGACTAGTGAGTGTGAGAGCCACTGTCCAGGATGAAACATCCAAGCTCCATGAATACATCAAAGAGAAGGCTCCAACGGATGATGTACTCAGAGAATGTCTCAGTCAATGGGGAACAGAGGATGAGGTGCTGGAAGAGGGACAATCATGGGAGGAAAAGCCCCTACACGGGATGTACCACGGATGTTAAGACCCGAAAACTCCTCACCATGCACGGAGGGTTCCATCCCAGGTCCAGCACCCTGAGACTGTACACAAGCCGTAAGGAAGGAGGCCGGGGACTCGTGAGTATGAGAGCCACTGTCCAGGATGAAACATCCAAGCTCCATGAATACATCAAAGAGAAGGCTCCAACGGATGATGTACTCAGAGAATGTCTCAGACAATGGGGAACAGAGGATGAGGTGCTGGAAGAGGGACAATCATGGGAGGAAAAGCCCCTCCACGGGATGTACCACCGAACCATAGCAGAAGTGGCTGATCTCAAGAAGTCCTATCAGTGGCTAGAGAGGACTGGCCTAAAGGACAGCACAGAGGCACTCATCCTGGCTGCTCAAGACCAGGCCCTGAACACCAGAGCCATACAGGCAGGGATATACCACACCAGGCAAGACCCAAGGTTTAGGTTGTGCTAAGAGGCACCTGAGATAATCCAACACATAACTGCAGGGTGTAAGATGCTGGCAGGGAAAGTCTACATGGAGCGCCATAACCAGGTGGCTGGTATAGTCTACCGAAACATCTGTGCGCAGTATGGACTGGAAACCCCAAGGTCAAAATGGGAAACACCTCCCAAGGTGGTGCAGAATGACCGAGCAAAGATCCTGTGGGACTTCCAGATAGAGACTGACAAGATGGTAATGGCCAACCAACCAGATATCGTGGTCATAGATAAAGGGGAAAGGAAAGCCGTTGTCGTGGATGTAGCGGTCCCGAGTGATGGAAACATCAGAAAGAAGGAACATGAGAAAATCGAGAAATACCAAGGGCTCAGAGAGGAGCTGGAGAGAGCCTGGAAGGTAAAGGTGACAGTCGTGCCTGTGGTGGTCGGAGCACTCGGAGCAGTGACCCCAAACTCGACGAGTGGTTGCAACAGATCCCGGGAACAACATCGGATATCTCGGTCCAGAAAAGCGCAGTGCTGGGAAAAGCACGGATACTGCGCAGAACCCTCAAGCTTCCTGGCCTCTCGTAGAGGACCCGAGCTAACATGGGGGACAGACACCACCGCACCTCATTGGTATTTTCCTTTTATGGTCCCTCAGCTTATAGTGCAAAAGTCGCCTGCTAATTTCATTGGCTTTTCATTAATAGCTACGCTAATTTCATTACCCGTTTTGAGATTCGGCAAGGGGCCTTGATATATATTTTTTTCCATTCTAATAGAGACTCATTTTTATTTATATAAGAGGAGGAATAAAATGCGTTTGAGAAAAACTACAATTTTTCCATCATGGTGGAGTTCTGTGCTCTTTCGCGACTGCCTTTCTCGTTCAAATTGTAAGTGAAAATCAGCAATGAAAATATTTGGACAATCTATTCAAACACCTTGTGGATGCTACTCGAGGCGAGTGGCCAGAGAGCAGTTGTTGAGAATGGGCAATGAAGAGATGGCGACGAATCGCAGATGCTGCTTTAGCTTGATTTTTTTTCTGTCATTGGTTGCCAAAATAGCTTTGATTTGCTGAGGGAACTATTGATAATTAATCACATCATCTGCTTCCCCTCTTTTTCATAAGCCAAAATATAATACACACACACAGATCAGAAATTGAGGCCAGAGTGGTTTTTCACCACCGGAATAGATGATCGGATGGAAGCTAGCTAAGCAACCTGTCA
The DNA here is from genome assembly GCF_051943395.1 of Hippocampus bargibanti. Lineage (NCBI taxonomy): Eukaryota > Metazoa > Chordata > Actinopteri > Syngnathiformes > Syngnathidae > Hippocampus > Hippocampus bargibanti. Next base: position 8,185,917 of record NC_142738.1, on the reverse strand, counting down.
GCTAAAATTCAATATATTTTCCTTCTTGGCTCCTATTAGAAGACAGAATCAAGTTTGCTAAGGTGTGTGTGTGTGGGGCGGGGGAATTGGAGAAGAATCATCTCATCATGGCTGATATGAAAGCCATGGTTGTAGACGTAGGTTTCATCCCTGTTTGAGTCTCTCCTTGACTTTAATGGGGACTGTCTGCCTACTGTTTCACCCAAACACACTTCCCACATAGCTACAGAGTACGTAAGCCCTTCTCGACAGCAAGCGCTAGCACATGCTCGTATATAGAACATATTTTTAACTCAATAATTCATAATCTTGGAGGGATGTTGAATAATTGAAGTGAACTTGAAGGCCTTTCAGCTCAGCTCAGCGCAGCTTTACATGTCGCTGATGGATCCGTGGGATTTGATGCACATTACAAGGGGGGGGTGGGATATAGTGCTAAGCTGTGTTTCTGTTTTCACTGCGCATTCATTGATCAATTATTCAGATGCTCCCCCGCAGAGTGTGACCCCCGGTTCTCAGCCAAAGACAGGTCTGTGACATCTTCACCTATTGCGCTAGGCTATGCGGCTATCGTGGTTAGTTTCCTCTCATGCTGTGCACCCGGGTTCAAATATTTCACTTCCTGTCAATCATCTGGTGTAACAAATCAACAAAGTGGCGAGGTTGTTTGGGTTGTTGGGCTCAACGCATATCTGTGGAGACAATTGGAAAAGGAAGAAATGTTTTGGTTTATACAGCTGGAGGCCAGTCCCCACCAAGACTGTTATCACGCGGGCCTTCTTCTCATGAGTGCTGTTTAATCAAAGGGAAATCCAGCCTCGGAGCCAACATGACCGCAAGCTTGTAATTGACACAAAAGAAAGCCACCATGCTTAAACAAAGTCCCTGAATCAATGCATCTTAATATTTTTATATTCCCAGATGTGGTTGCGCTTTTGGGCTGATAGCTTTATATGTGATGTCTAAATTTGGTAGACCCTCCGTGCTGGGAGGTTTGTTTGTTTGCTCTTTTTGAGTGCGTGACTACAGAAAGTCCATTTAACTCATTCACTCCCAGACATGTGCAAAAATGTGTCCACTCCAGTGCCAGGGTTTTTGTCATTGTCACTCAAATTCCAGGACCCACAGAATATTAGGTTTTAGGCCTACATAATCATTCAATACAGCGTTAGAAACCTTAGACACTCTTGCTTCATCAGAAAAAGAGTTAATTCCTAAATTATATAGGTCCGGAGTTATATGAGCCTAAAATGAGGGTGGCTGTCCAAAATACAATGCAATACAAACATATTGGTTTATATAGGGCTTTAACAACAACTGAAGCTTAAACAAAGCGCAAACATTTTATTTATTTATTGATGTTGGGTTTTTAGTTATTTTACTTCAATGTTCATTTAGTTTTTATTTTATTGTTATTTATATTTTATTTATTACATATTATTTTAAGTTTAATTTTAATTTTAATTTTAATAATAATTTTAATTCGTTTTTATTTGGTTTGTAAGTAATTTTATTGTATTATTTTTGTTTGTTATTTTATTCTTATTTTAATTGTATTTATTTTATGTTAGTTTATTTTATTTTTTAATTATTTATTTGTGTGTATGTGTTGATTTGTAATTTTATTATTATTTATTCTTATGAAGAATGATGTACATTAACCTGCATTAGATGGAAACCTGTTTTTTTTCCAACGGCGATTCAAACTGCACAATTTCATGCCTTGTTGAAAATTGAGAAGAGGTGCAGCACATCCTCACTTTTAAGGTACCGAAAAGAACTCGAAAAATAGCAAAGCGGAGATTGTGTGTTATGGAGAATCATCCCCCACGGGATGACGACTCTGTTGTTCAAAATCAAGCAAGTGTACCTATTGAGGCCAAAAGCATCCATGCTGCATGAGAGCAGCCCAATATAACAACGTTTAGAGGTCAAGCTGAGCTTTGTCGGCTATGATTTATGATCCGCTTGCTCACCTACAGCTGTAAAGGAGAATACATGTCATATAACAGTGCGTTGTTTGAAAAAACACAGTTTGATACACCTTTGATAGATGGATTTGAAGTTACCCTGGCTTTCTGACATCAACCAAGCGTGCTTTCGACAGAGGCGTTTAATCTTCATCCTGACTACTAGGCTCCTCACGTCCCCCGAGCTCCTTGTTTTTCCTGTATTGATTAAAAACTGCCCTCTCCACCTTCCTGGTGTAAGAACTCCTTCAAAGAAGGCTCAGTGGGATTATATCACGACGAGAAACTTAGCCTGGTCTTTGTTCCGGCGGTTGCGCTACCTTGTTCGACGTAGCAAGTCCGGAGCCAATACAGACGCTCCCCACCTTACGAACGAGATACATTCCGAGCGGTTGTTTGTAAGGTGAATTTGTTCGGAAGTTGCTTCAGTGCTATATTTTGTATGGAATGTATGTTTGAATAGAACACTGAACAGGGAAGTATAAAACACAGACTCTCTAACGTTCGTCAAATAAATGACGACAACATACAGTATATCCTTGGGTCTCCAGTCAGCCATTACTGAAGCTACTGTCATGTAATTACTGAATGACGTGCCAGCAGCCATTACTTTTTGTGATGCATCGCGTCCTTCCGGTGTGTCAACTGGGAAGAGGGATTTCCTCCCCGTCCACATGCTCTACGCAGCCAATTGTAAGCGAGTCCGGAACTCGTTGGCAACACTTCAGCATAGCCTGGGGCTGATTGGTCAGCCTTGATGTCCGTCACATAAACATCCAGCCCTTGAAACCTCCAATGTGTCACAGTACGCAGCCAATAGCAAGCGAGCTCGGCCGGAAAATGGCGTGCAATACAAAATATAACTTACAATATCTCTGTCTGAACATTTTTCGACATTTTGCCATAATGTTTGTATGTACCGTTGTTCGTAACTTGAATGTTTGTAAGTCGGGGGAGTGTCTGTATTGCTGAAAAGGTTTCTTTTGCCGTCATCTGTTCTTCTTTGAAGCTGACGGACGTTTCACTCCTCATCCAAAAAGCTTCGTCAGCGAACTAAAATTGTGCTGGTAGATCTGGCCTTATATATATCCCTAATGGACAGAGGTGTCTGTGCCAGGCCTCTTCTTTGATAGACCCCTGCTCTATGGTTGGGTGGAGCAGTGGACAACTCCATGAAGCTAATCTGATAACTTCTTTTGTTTTGTCTGATTATGTTCTATGAGTGGCCCTGATTGCCCCATTTGCTCTGGTATGACCTCATCAGCATGACTAAGTCTACGTGGTAATGACCAAAGAAGTCTATATTGTAAGCACGATCCAAATTGAACCTCAAACCACCATGGCGATTTTGTGAATTTTACAAAATATACTTCTTTTACTCCCCTTTCAACCCACCCATTTTCTTTCGCTAATATTTTAACTTCATTGTCGTCAAATGAGTGGTTGCTAGCTTTTGGGTGCATATGTACTGCAGATTGAGGCCCACTAGTATTATCCCTGCGATGTTGATTGACTCTTTTTTTTAGCCTTTTTTTGAGTTTCCCCAATGCATTGCTCTTTCCAATCTTCATTTTTCCAGCACAATTTCCGTTCGCTGACGAAGCTTTTCAGATGAGGAGCGAAACGTCCGACACCTTCAAAGAATTACAGATGACGGCTGAAGAAACATTTTCGATGAACCACTCCTGTACGACTGAAAGCTTACACAGATGTATTGCTAAGGGGAAAAACAAGATAATGAAGAAGCACTTCATAGTTGCTGAACATCAAGTAATTCATCATAGCGTGACAATCTCATGCATATTTGGAGGATGTGAGATACAAACGGGGGTGACCTTCCTACAGTTTCCCTATTTCCGTTTGACCCTCCAAACTCGGGTGCGCACACTGAGAATGAAGTAGGGATTGAAATAAGGGATTATCTTGGAATTGAATGCCGTCGTTTCTTTCAATGCGGACTGGCTGAGGACTGCCTAGCTTACTTGTCCGTGCTTCAATTGTTTCAGCTAAAGAAAAAAAAATGGAACGGGCACGTTGGCGCGACCGCGTCGGTGGGGTGTGTTCTACAAAGGTATGACGGCAACTACCACTTAATTTGCGATTAGGGCTTCATTCAAAGACATGTTTATTCCTTGCGGAATTCATTAGATCCAGAAGCTGGTTCGTTTTTTTTTACCTCCTTTCCCCCAGTGAGGTGATTTAACGCTAGTCTCTGGGTGATAAAAAGTGAGGAGCGTGACCACAAATACAGTGAATACATTAGCTCCCTTTTGCCTCCAAACACAAGGAAGGTTATTCTATCATGCAAATGAGGTGGCGCACCAACACATTTCTCCTGCGTCTCATTGTGTAGACATCTAATTATTTTTGCCTCAGTGCCAAGTGACATACCTGGAGTCATTTAATGGTCCCATTGAAAACACACACTGACACACACACACACACACGCACACACACGCACACACACACACACGCAGTCACACGCAGTCACACACGCAGTCACACACGTGCAAACACGCATGCACACAAATACACACATGCACACCGCATACACATACACACTCATAGATACACACACACGCACACACACACACATATATATATATATATATATATATATATATATATATATATATATATAATATACACACACACACAAAGACATGCACATCCATACACGCACGCACGCGCACACACACACACACGTACACGCATTCATATATATACACACACACACACACACACACGTACACACATTCACATACACACACACACACACAAAGGCACATACACACATCCGCAAACGCACACGCGCACACACACACACACACACACACACACACGCACACACACACACACGTTTAGATGTGTATGAAAATGAAGAAGAACCCCAATTCATCAAGATATGACTCGGTGGCAGGTAAAAACTCCGAAAAATGTGTTTTCTTTCAATTTTATTATTGCAACTTTTATTTCGGCGTTCCTCGTTGCCCGCCGTGATTTCAATGTGACAATTTCATTGTGCGGATAAGCTCCATGTTGCCTGGCAATAGTTGCATTTTACTGAAACATGGACCTTTTACTTTTTTGGATATTCTCCGAACATTTTAGAGCAAATGAACTTAGCGGATATACAGAATTAGAGGCTGCGCAATCTTTAGCAGCCAAGGGGACAACTGTTGCTTATTAAATTAGCTGCTATGCATGAGAGGAAGACCTGGACTCTTTTGATGACCTTTCCCTCCCCCTCAATCAAGCACTTCCCTTTTGCTGATATAGACCCAAAACTCAAGTAGGTCAAACACCAGGTATAAATCTCGCACCGCACGTTGCCGTGACGTTTGCCAGGTATGCATGGCGGGATGGCGTGACGGACTGAGAGTGGAGGTTAAGGCTCAAGCATGAAGAGGGCACGTTGTTCTCGGCGCCAGCAGCCTGGGAACAGTTTGCCGGCGGCCGATTGCTTTGCCTCCTACATGGAGGACCATTTGGCTGTAAAAGAGGAATTTGTTATCAAAATCAAGCTGATGGCACATTTGCATGAGCGGTTGGAATGTGGATTGGATTGGATTCGCCTTTATTAGTCTCGCAGTGGAAAAAGTTACATTTCACGGCAGCAAAGTGATGAAAGTAAGAGGAAAGGAAAGGAAGAAGTAGAAAAACAAAATACAGGATCTTCTGGAAAGGCAGCCACTCTCGCTGCGCCATCCTGAAGTCAAAACAACAACAAAAAGTAAATAACAAATATGACAACACAAAGGACACAGAAAGTCATTCAATCTTAAGCACTTTCTGTCCCTTTTTTCTTGTATGAAGCAGTTCTAGATAAAATAGGAGAAGATTAAAAGCATCCTTTTCACCAGGGGATCAGGGACGTCAATGTAGAATGTGCACGTCTGCTACAAGCTAAATGTTCAACGCAAACACAAAGCTGTAGCATCGATCCACGAAAAGAGACTGTTTGACATCCCCTGTCCCACATAAATCTGCTTCAATTCCAAGCAGCGACAGTTCGACATTCCGCATGCTCTTCAACCAATAATAATAATAATAATAATAATAATAATAATAATAATAATAATAATATAAGTGTCTTTCAAAACTCCTAAGGCCACTTTACAGTCACAGGGTCAGTCTGTGGGCGAGCAGCGGCAGCCATACGCGCCAGCGTTCACTCAACCCGGAAGTAACTCAAATAGAAAGGTAGTTATCTAGCTAATAGATAGCTAATAGTTATGTAGCTTTTTATTTTTATTTTTATTTATTTATTTATTTATATTTTTGTTAGCCATTCAGTCAGTCAGTCAACTTGCTAGCAAGTTAGCTATTTTCTATCTATTTAGTTAGTAACTTCACTATATAGTTAGTTAGTCAGTTGGTTATTTAGTCAATTAGTTAGTTAGTTGGTTTGTGCATTGGTTAGTTAGTTAGTTAGCAAATATATAGTTAGCTAGGTAGCTAGCCAGATAGTCAGCTTGATATATAACTGGATAGATTGATAAAAAGAAATGGAGAGAGTAAACTTTTCACACACGCACCACCGTTACTTCAGAGCAATGACCAGGGTGGGTGGGAAAAAATATTTTTCGGCAAATTAAATGCTGGAAATTGAAAATCTCAGAATCCAACAGCACCGAGCTTTCCGCTGAACAAAGCGAGGCTGTGAAAATGCTGCCCATTACAGGCACAATAAAAGCACAATCACCCCAGATCTGTCAACAATGACATTCAAATGGCACTGCCATTCCTCCCTATCAAAAACGGTGCTGGCATATACATGCTGCCGAAAATGCGTAACCACTCAGCAGTCTCCGCCTTGACGAATGTAAAATGGAACAGGAGGGGGGGAAAAGTCCAGAGGAAGTAACCCATAGGTGGAGGGGTTGAGGAGAGTCCGCTAAGGTTGCCATGCTTCGTATAAAATATTGAGGCCGGAATTGAGTTTGTAGGCCCTCAGCTCCGGGCAGCGCTGATAAATCCACCTGCAAGAAAGCTTGTATCAGACAGGCACAGGCCACTGGCAGATAAATGAAGCGGTCCGTGCCCTGACTGGGAGATGCACCCCCATAGGCTCCCTATACCATGGGGAGCTATATTTCCAAGCCGGTTCCTAGCAGGTTTCAGCAATGCTTCTGGATATGAGCACAGTCTATGAAACACTAATGCACCGAGTTTCCCCCATCAAAAATTTCCATACTTTTCATTTCCACGCGCATTTTCCTCGAGAGCGCACTGTGGGAATTGAAGGAGGGGCCAGGAATCTAAATGTAGAGGCAGCGTGAAAAGAAGCATTGGATCAACAGTGCTGTGGCTGAGGCCGCCAACCAACCTTACAGGTGTAGCCTAGCTTCTCACTAGTGTGGTTTTTTAAAGTTCCAGTTTCAACTATTACATTCTAAGTGGTAAATAAAACAACCCCCCGCCCCCATTCAACATATTTCTCTTTTAGAGATGTGTGCAGTAGCGGGCCATGCATGTCAACCTTCGGCCTTCAGTAATGCTAAGTCTGAATCAATCAGCTGCGAGTTTGGTGTGATTTACTACACGTCCAATAGAGGATGCCATTATTCAAGAAATAACTTGAAGAAATACTGTCATTAAACTATTCAAATATTTACTATGAAAGTGTGGATTCGTGAGAACCTCATAAATTTGCAATATTATTTGCTATGTTTGCAAGCTTCGGAGCTGTCCAACCTCAATGATGTCCATCTATTCTTGAATGGTCCATCTTGAAAATGGCTTTAACAGTATATCTGCAAACAAATCCATTTCTTCTCCCCCTTCAGCCATTGTGGGTTGAAAAAACTGCCGTTAAATCAACACAACAATACATTTGCTTATGCAGCTCGCTACAGATACAGTTTGCTAGCTCTGGCCAGTATGCTGTTATCACTAGCAGCTCGGGATACTATGACTGGCTAGTGACTAGCCAATTACAGTTTGTGAAAGCTCTGACGTTTCCAGGCCTTGGGTTGCCAACTCGAACTCTGATTGGTTAAAGCAACAGTTTCATCGACATTGATTTTTATGCGCCAGGGCCTGCAGAGCTGTTTGTGAAGGCGTCCAGGTAGATTTCTGACCTTGGTAACTAATGATGGATGAAATGTGATTGATTAAATGTTAAAATACGAAAACACACATCTGGGAGGATTATTTTTATTTTTATTTTTATTTTTATTTTTATTTTTATTTTTATTTTTATTTTTATTTTTATTTTTATTTTTATTAGTTTTTTATTTAGTTAACCATTCAGTGAGTCAGTCAACTAGCTAGCTCGTTAGTTAGCTATTGGTTATCTAGTTAGTTAGTTAGTTTGTTAGTTTGTTTGTTGTTTTGTTCACTTGTTAGTTAGTTAGTTAGTTAGTTAGTTAGTTAGTTAGTTAGTTAGTTAGTTAGTTACATATTTATGTTGTTTGTTCACTGTTGTAATGGTCCTCCGATGGAAGACCTAAGTTCAAAGTGGTCTGTGACAATAAATAAATAAATAAATAATACATTTAATTTCTAATCGCCTTTCAAAAGTGAGAGTGACACCCCTGTTCTAAACTGTGCTTTTCTCTAACTGTTTCATTTTCCATTGCTTGAAATACTTGTTATTAATTATTTAAAACACCATAATGGCGTTTATTATTTTGACACAGCCGGTGATTCTCAAGATAAAAATTGGTTGGGGTTTAGTTGGACACCAATTTGGACAGTTTGAATACATATTGGAGTTGATGTAATTCATTGTAAGCTTCTTAGAAAAAAATGTTGGATGGATTATTGAGTTACACCGCTGACGACTGAGACAGCAATCCCGGTTAGGGTGAACGGTAACATCGCCTCTGATACCCAGGCGAGACCCTTTGATGCCATGCGATGATTGTAACCCACTACTCTGTTATGGTTCATATTTTTTGTTTCACTTCATGCATTTTTTTCTTTTCTGTGTTAATATTCTCTTTTTTTCTCTCATGGGTTGCAGACATGACTTTTGATGGTTGTTTGTGTGTGCTGCCGTGTTACAGCAAAAGCCTGATATGTTCCATTGTACAAGAATCTCCAAAGGTTCAGAAACGATATCATGAAAAATTCAAGCAAGTTCGCTGTTTTTAAGTGGTGGGTTGACGTTTTTTTGCTCATGTCCTACTTTACCGTGCAGCGAGAAGACCAATTTAATTTCAAATAAGCATTCAAATGACTTACCACTTTACAATTACAATGGGGTAAGGAGAAAAAAAATGAAACAAGATGGGAGGAAAACCTTGAAAAAGAATACAGGAGCAGTAATGAGCCATGCAAGCTTTGTGGGATGGAGAACAAATGGTTTGTACCAAGCACGCTTGGAACACAGAAAGAGCGAACACTAGGTGCTGTACAACCACATCCCCTGTGGTGTGATGAATTGGCTGACTAAAGAGAGGTTTCATCCACACCGCTATTGCTCGACCCGACCGGAACTCGGAGAAACATATTGTTCTTCCTATGTCTGATACATCACAGTGAAATATGAGCATTTTATCATTCAGCCCGGTAGTTGAGTGGTTAGCACAACGGCTTCACAGTGCAGAGGTCGCCGCTTCGCGTCCCGGCCTCCCTGTGTGGAGTTTGCATGTTCTCCCCGGAACCGCGTGGGTTTTCCCCGGGTCCTCCGGTTTCCTCCCATACTCCAAAAACATGCATGGATGGATCATTAAAAAAAATCATCTTAACTCATTTACTGAATTGAAAATATCTCCCATCCCATTTTCCGTACCGCTTATTCCTCATTAGGGTCGCAGGGGTTGCCGGAGCCTATCTCAGCTGTCTTCGGGCACGAGGCGGGGGACACCCTGAATTGGTTGCCAGCCAATCGCAGGGCACACAAAGACATACAACAGTCACTCTCACATTCACACCTCGGGACAATTTGGAGTGGTCAGTCTGCCTGCCATGCGTGTTTTTGGAGTGTGGGAGGAAACCAGAGGACCCGGCGAAAACCCACGCGGGTCCGGGGAGAACATGCAAACTCCACACAGGGAGGCCGGACCGGGACGCGAACCGGCGACCTATGCACTGTGAAGCCGGTGTGCTAACCACTCGACTACCGGGCCGCCCCGAACCGACCCACAGACAGACAGACAGAAATAAACATAAATAAATAAACACATAAAACATAAATAAATAAATAGTTAAATAGATGAACAAATAAATACATACATAAATAAATAGGCAAAAAAACAAGCAAAAAAATAAATAAACCGGAAGATAAATAAAAAAAATAAAAAAATACGTACATTGATAAATAAATTGATAAATAAAATAATAAATTGATAGATACATAAATTAATAACTAGATATGTAAATAGATTCATAAATAAAGAAATAGATAAACAACTAAATATTTACGGTACTTACATGAATAAATAGACAAATAAATAGGCAAGATAAATAAATAAAGATATAAAACATAAATAAATTACATAAACAAGGCAACAGTCTTAGCTTTCAGCTTATCACAAAATGGTTTAATTCGAGCAAAACCACCATTGACTCTTGCAGTTTGAGACTCAAATACAATGTCATCAACTTATCACCAATCTTCTTAGGATAAAATAACCCTCCTTCTCTTGAGGACAGAGCTCAAACGGGTTCACATCAAGTTTTTTTCCAGATACAAATAGAAAGAAGGGAAGAAAAAATGTCGGTTGTGTCGCAGCGTCTCACTGAAGCGAGTGAAAACAGCTGTTCATGGAGTGAGGAAGTGGTCAGGTAAGACAGGCCTGGAAATAATAATCAAAGGCCCATCTGCTGACCTGGGACGGCATGGCCCCCAGGCTGCCGGCGCGGGCCCTTCGTATGGAGCCCAGCACAGCCCTCGCCCCAGGAAAGCTGGCCACGCTCACCAGGCTGCTGACAATGCCACATGCTCCCAAAGCTGCGCAAGATCGTATCATAAAAATGCTATAAAACGTACTATACAGTGATACCTTGACTTACGAACTTAATTGGTTCCCAGACAGAATGTGTAAGGCGAAAAGTGTGTATCACAAAAAAAAAATTCCCATAGGAAACCATTAAAATGAAAATCATTCGTTCCCAGGTCCCCATAAAACATAATTTTCTACTTTCTAATTTTCTAAGCCCTGAAACTACACAAAATATGCCTTATTTGATGTATAATAAATGTGCTACAGTATTATAATGAAAGAAAGAAACTGTACTGTATAATAAAGTCGTTTTATTTAACTTTGTGATGGTCGTTGATGGCTTGATGGAATGGAGTGGCCGGTTTCATCAGAATGAAACATTTGATGAGAAACATAGCCTTCTTTCGCCATCTTGAAGAATGATCCGTTGTTGGTGTTTTCTCTGTGATAATTGTATCTAGTTCCTCATCAATTGTGTTCTGTTTAGCTGGGTTGATAGCTTTTTGCATCAAGTGTACAGACAGCTTGTGCGGGTTGTTGTGGAGCCTGAATGATGGCATATTTTAACCGAGCAGTCTACACGCTGCCTTTGAACTATCAAAGTTGAAACTCTCACTGTCGTCTGCCTGTCTCTTTAATGTTTAAACCACCCCCACTCACTGCTGTATTCTTGACCAATCACATGGCTTTAACCGAAGACCGGGGGCGGGGAATAGAGGACAAAAACAGTCGGCTGCCATTTTGTTGTTAGAAGAACACGCTCGTTCGCGAATGACACATCACTCATTGAGGCAGCTCCGTGTACGAAAAAAGTTCATATGCCAAGGTAAATGTTTTCAGAGGTAATGTTTTCATAAATTTAACGTTCGTAAACCAAAAAGTTCAGAAGCCAAGGGGTTCTTAAACCGAGGTATCACTGTATTGTGCATTTTATGTACACTTTTGAAGTGCACTTCACAAAAAAAACAGGCTCAATAGTTATGAGAAGTTTTATAACAAACAAGAAAAGCAGTCTTGTTCCACCTGCCAGGCTACTTCATCCCGATCATTAATTCCGTGACAGATAGCGGTGTATGATGGCATTTTAATGTAACGTCGGATTCAAGCTCATTTATCATATTACTTGCGCGTAGCAGTGATTTCTTGGTCGTGCATCCTTGATGGTTATTGCGGGAACAAATCAATATTGTACGGTAATTGAGTGATGAGAAGGGCGAGCGGTGCAAAGAAGCCTAATCATAATTAAAGAGCGGGCGGCCGAATCATGCCGCGCGACCCGAATTATTTTCAATCAGATGAAATGAAACCAAGCTCAGTGGTGTGTTCGGATAATGTTTCCATGTTTTTTATTTATTTGGGATTTGAAAAGTGTGACGTGGAGCACCATTCCTAAATTTGTTGGGTTTTTAGTTTACTTACTGGAGATGCCGATAAAGCGCTGGTCAGACCTATTAAAGTGTTATATACCGTATTTTCCGGTGTATAAGGCACATCTTAAAGCCTTCATTTGAAAGGCGGTTATAAATGAAATGTATTAATATTATTATTATTATTATTATTATTAATATTATTGTTTTTAGTTATATTTTTTTATATTTTTTTATTTATTTATTTATTTATTTATTTTCTCATTCACTTTATTTATTCGGCAATTGAAGATATGATGTAGAGTGTCATTCCCGAATTTGCTCTGGTTTAGTTTTTTCTTGTTTGGGTGCCGATTAAGCACTGGATATGGCCTCCGGCAATTTTTCCCCTCTCACAAGGGGACAGCATTTCCCTTTTGTCCATTTTTGCGCTTTTTTTACAGCTGTTGTTTAAGCGCTATGTAAACCAATATGTATGTAATGCATTGCATTTTGGACAGTCACTCTCATTTCAAGCTCATATAACTCCAGACACATATTATTTAGGAAGTATTTTTTTTTTTAATGAAAGAAGGTTTCCTACGCTGCATTGGATATTTATGTAGTCCTTAAACATCAATATTCTGTGTCCTGGAATTCAAGTGATATTGACAAAAACCCTGGCGCTGGAGTGGACACATTTTTTTGCACATTTGGGAGGATACTGGAATACCCAAAAGAAAACCCATGAGTACATGCAAACTCCATAAAGGAAAGCCAAAGCCGGAATCGAACCTGGTACCTTTGCACTGTGAGGTCGACGTGCTAACTGCTGGATCACCAGCTATTTAATCATGTTTTCTGTACTTCCTCATAGAAACACACACGAACACACACATTTATGCACGCTTCATGGTTTTTGCTCAGTGACATGCCATCAAAGCAAGGTGCCACAAAAGCAACTTTAATGTACTCGGAAAATAAGTGGCAACCAGATTTGCATCACAAGCCCATATTATCTGCTGACACGGTGGAATGATTTGTTTTATGCACACCCCCGGCCTTGAAGTTTTCGTGAGCACTGTGTCAGTGATGATAGAATTGAGGTAAACGGCGGAGACTGAGAAAACAACAACTTTGCTGAGGTTCCCACTTTGAGCCCCGCAGGCACACTGCTTAACACACACATACACAAAAAAGCGCCAATTTTAATTGCGCCAAAATTCCTGGGAAAGAGTAACACTCAGCACAGACAATATATACAAAGCAGCCGATAGAAACGTGTTTATTTTATAAACCCAAGCACGCAGTCAAAACTAATACCCCATGTATTAGTTTTGCATCACCCAACAGAATGCGACGAAATTCTTTGACAGAAGAGGTGCAGGTTATTGGAATGAATGTTTAAATATGAACAACACTGCAAAATGCAAACAACAAAATAACTGTTTTTTTTTTCCCGAAATGCAAAAATGTCCCTTGTTAGGTATGGAAACAGAAAAGTGATGCTTTAAATCAGAAGAAATGCATTCCTTGCAAAAAAAAGCTATGTAGAAAAATGCACAGTGCCAGAAAAAAAAAATCCAATTACGTATTCCAACTGTAATGTGATTCCTTGTGTATTACGCAAAATTGGATTTCTCGTTGTTTTATTGTAATGTATTCTAATCCTTACTTCTTATCAGAATGATGCGCATGCCCACAATCTGTCTATTATTATTGTTTTTTTTTTTTTTTGCTTCCAAAAGTTGCCAGTCACCCTTATGTACAAAACGCGTGGCTAACAAAAACGTGGTTGCCTCCGACTTTACAAACAAATAATCATCAAGTAACACTGAACAGGAGTCCACAATTCATTTCTTATCATTACTGAAATTGTAATATATATAATAAAGAATGTGCCAATGAATCAACAGAAACAGTTAATGAAAATGTTGGCTAACGTTTATCCGCTATGCATTCAAACGAATGTTTAGCACATTGCAACGCAATGCCAAATGAACACCAACAATCAGTGAATAAATAGTAAAATGCCCATCCAAATCAGTATTGGTTCTTTTGCTAAGGCACTCGTAGCCTTTTTGTGCAACATCACCTGGGACGCCTTTACGGCAATATACAAAGCCAGCTTTCAGGCCCCAGCTGCACAATCTTCTATAGAATAAAAGGCCTAGCTAAATCAACTGGAGAGACGTACGTAACCTAAAAATGCAGACAAGTGGAAGAATGCAAATTCATTGCCTCAACTCTTCGTATGAGTATTATTTTGCGGCAGAATGTGACCTCCGGCCTCCCCGCCTAAATGTGCGTAATGATCCCCATACAGATGTGCCCTAACGCAGACATTGATCAAAATAATGTACAAAGTACAAGCTTTAGTAATCTTAGATTACAATTTAACCACATATACTGTGTGAATGAAAAACACGACATAATTGTTAATGTATTAGCTAGCTAAATAGCTAGCTAGCTAAATCGACATAAGCTAGCTAACACTAGCTAACCAGCTAGATAGATAGATAGATAGATAGATAGATAGATAGATAGATAGATAGATAGATAGATAGATAGATAGATAGATAGATAGATAGATAGATAGATAGATAGATAGATAGATAGATAGATAGATAGATAGATAGATAGGATGGATGGATGGACTTGGGTGGGTGGATGGCTGGCTGAATGGATGGATGGACGGACGGACAAACACACAGATAGACAGGCAGATGGACATATAGATGCATACAATGACGACGAGTTGTTGACAGGGTGTTGAGATGGGTTTGGTCATTTCTCAGGTGGAGGAGGGCACACTGTGAGACATGGACTGTGCGCAGCTGTCAAAAACCATTAGGAGACGCTGCACAAACACACAGTGCAGACATCCATGAAGATGATCACATTTGATACACAGATGACATTCTGCGCCTGCTGTGACAATACAGGCTCATTTTTCTGCCGTGGCATCCGTTGCCGTGTGGGTGTTATTCAAGTCAAATCGATCATTCTAATGGAGAACTAGTCACACCTGAGGATTATTTGAGGGATAAATATATCTTTGTCTCATTGGACTTCGACCAAATGTCTCAGGGCTGATTATTTTCAGAAGAATGCCTTAAGATGACTGAAAAATATCCCTGCATTGGGGAGGATGTGACATTCAGGAAACAACATCAATGAGCTTTATAACAACATCCACATGCATATGATGAACCTCTTTAACATAACCACAGAGGGATAATAAAGAAGGTAATTAATTCAACCTTCATGAGTGCAAAGAGGCAAAAGAGCCATTAATAAACCCCCACTGGACTGCTTTCATTTAGCGCCATAAGTGTGTACTCTCAGAAAACACCCGGAATGTATTTTAAATCCCCTTAAAGGACAACCGACGCCCCGAGACAAGTTGTGTCCATAATTTGTAAAATCACTTCAAATGACTTCTGCTGAGCGTATTTTACAAAGATTCCACGGCATATAGCTAGCTATATTTTACGTTTCAAGACTCGCGCTGAATATTCAGGAAGTCTTGCTTTTGAGTTGATGACAATGCCTGACGTGACGTCACGTCTGGAACGCCGCTGACCATGAAAGCGAGATACAATGCATTTTGGGTACTTTGTTTGGTCTGAAAATTTCGTGTTGATGGCGAAATTAGAAGGAAAACACATAAATAACGCGATGGTGAATCGCTGTGTGTTGCACCAAGACTACTATTTGATACTAGTTTAGTTTGATACACAAATTCCCAGCAGACAAATCAGCCCATTTCCAACGAAGCTTGGGCGCCATCTTGTGCATTTTCTGGGACAGTACATTGGAGTCCTGACAGATCGAATTGATACGGGAGGACTTCTTTAATCGATTGCAAACATTTATGCTTTCCTCTTCAGAACTATTTGATTCATATTCATAACTAGATGAGTAACAAGAAAGCATCTTCCCCGAGCTGAAATGGGGCTCGGGTCCTCTACCAGAGGCCAGGAAGCTTGAGGGTTCTGCGCAGTATCCGTGCTGTTCCCAGCACTGCGCTTTTCTGGACCGAGATATCCGATGTTGTTCCCGGGATCTGTTGCAATCACTCGTCGAGTTTGGGGTCACTGCCCCGAGTGCTCCGACCACCACATACCTGAGATGTGATATATATATATATATATATATATATATATAGTGTATATATATACAGTGATACATTGGTTTACGAACTTACTTGCTTCCCAGACAGAGTGTGTAAGGCGAAAAGTGTGTATCCCAAAAAATAATTTCCCATAGGAAACCATTAAAATGAGAATAATCTGTTCACATAATTTTCTACTTTCTTATTTTCTAAGCCTTAAAACTACACAAAATATACCTTATTTTATGTATAATAAATGTGCTATGGTATTATAATTCAAGAAATAAACTGTACTGGAGAATATAGTCATTTTATTTACCTTTGTGATGGTCGTTGATGGCTTGATGGAATGGATAGCTGTTTGCATAAAGTGTCTCAAGGAGCTCTGGGTTGTCTAGTGTGGGTTATTTGTGGAGCCTGATTGATGAGAATGTTAAGCTTGAAGCCTACACTCTGCCTTTGAACTATCAAAGTTGAAACGAGTCAAAATGTCACTGTTTTCTATCCATTTTGCCACTCTCTGTCGTCTGCCTGTCTCTTTAAGGTTTCAAGCACCTCCTCTCACTGCTGCGTTCTTGACCAATCACGTGGCTTTAACCGACGACTGGGGGCGGGGAATAGAGGACCAAAACAAGACGGCTGCCATTTTCTTTTAGGAGAACGGGCTTATTCGCGAACGACACGTCACTCATTGTGGCAAAAATAGTTTGTATGCCAAGGTAAAATTTTCATAAATTCAATGTTCGTAATCCGAAAAGTTTGTAAGCCAAGGGGTTCGTAAACCGAAGTATCCCTGTATACACATTTGGAAAACTTTTTTCATTCATTGAGGGTGCCCTTTATAGTCTGGTGCGTCTTATACTCCGGTGCACCTTATACACCAGAAATATGGTGGTTGCGAGACCTGTTGTGGCTCAATATTACTTCACATATAAGGTGCACCGGCCTATAAAACGCAGGGTCATCTTTTGAAGAAAATGAAGCCTTTTGGGTGCATCTCATACACCGTAAAATATGGTAATTGCAGATACTTTCCAAAGAAGACGGATATTTCTGTACAACTAAACTAGAGTTGCAAATGTCTGTCGTGATGCACTGCTGAAGGAACCACTCGCCAGCAAACCAAAGACAGCATAAGGGCACTGTGGTAGCACCACTAATTGCATCAGGGATTTGCTTATCCAATCCCAGCGTGCATTGCTACTGAGCGAGAGAGGTGGTGCGGGAGTGAGGAGTTGGGGGGGAGGGGGGTTGAATTAAAGGCTGGCGAGGTGAGGCTTGTGCTTGCTGAAGCCTTGACAGTGCTTTGTACTGAATGATTGTTCTCCAGACAGCTGACGGAGGTAGCGGTGCACGCCGAGTTGTTTGAAAGCCCGAAAGGATATGCAGCTGCATCATCAAAGTCCAGCAAGTCTTCCAAGTGTCAGCTCGAGATTAAGCTCTTCCAGAGAGGGCAACGCCTCTGATCACTCCATTCAATCGATTGGAATTTGAATAAAGGAATAAAAGATCAGGCATTGTGTATCCGGGTGCCATGCAACTAACTCGCAGGATATAAGGTATGCCAGAGAAGGAACGCGGTGACAGATGCCATCAATCACAAGTTCCCCAACACTAGTTAGCTGAAGTTGATATTAGCCCTAAATAGGACGACGCTGTTTGTTGCTGCACACTCTGTGACTTTAATTAATTCTCAAGTCATTTTATTTTTAGGCGCAGGTTTTTATTTGTTGCCTCTCCTGCATGTGCATGTGCAGGGAAAATGTAAATCGCATCCTTGCTTTGCTCCGAGTGGGGAGCTCACATACACGACGATGCAGCAAATTAAGCACATCCGCGGCGTCGAGCACACACAAATACACAAACAATATGAAAGTCACTCCGCAAATAAACTTTGCTGCGGTGGTCCACCTCGGCCTAATTTACCTCGGATGAGTACTCTATCATTGCCCGGTATCCTCTCCACGGGCTACGTCAGATAATAGCTTCCTTTTCTCCACTTTTGCCGAGAGAAAAGGTGATCGAGAATAGACAGAAGTTATCATATTTAAAATGTTCATGCTTAGAAGGCCCACAATGGAAGCACAGAAGATCTGGGGTCAATCTTAGGTGAACAGACACAGCCTGTTAAAATGTCTATGTTCTGTTGTTTTATGGACGTTGATGCTTGGGACGTCCAGCGGCGTGGTATTCAGATCAAGAAGAATATGTTTTACTAAGTTATCACTTAAATTTGCATATACTACAGTGATACCTTGGTTTACGAACTCCTTGGCTTACAAACCTTTTGGTTTACGAACGTCACATTTATGAAAATTTTACCTTGGCATACGAACTTTTTTCGTGCACGGAGCTGCCTCAATGAGTGATGTGTCGTTCACGAATGAGCCCGTTCATCTTACAACAAAATGGCAGCTGAATGTTTTTGTCCTCTATTCCCCACCCCCAGTCTTCAGTTAAAGCCACGTGATTGGTCAAGTATGCAGCAGTGGCGGGGGTGCTTTAAACATTAAAGAGACAGGCAGAAGACAGTGATAGACTTTCAACTTTGATTGTTCAAAGGCAGCGTGTAGACTGCAAGGTTAAAATATCCCATCAATCAGGCTCCACAAACAACCCACACAAGCCATCTGTACACTTGATGCAAAAAGCTATCGACCCAGCTAAACAGAACACAATTGATGAGGAACTAGATGAAATTATCACAGAGAAAGCACCTACAAGGGATTATTCCTAAAGACGGTGAAAGAAGACGGTTACGTTCCTCATCAAGTGTTTAATGCTGATGAAACCGGCCCCTCCATTCCATCAAGCCATCAACGACCATCACAAAGGTAAATAAAACAACTTTATTATACCGTACAGTTTATTTTTTTAATTACAATACCATAGCACATTGATTATACATAAAATAAGGTATATTTTGTGTCGTTTTTAGGCTTAGAAAATTAGAAAGTAGGAAATTATGTTTTATGGGGACCTGGGAACGGATTATTCTCATTTTAATGGTTTCCTTTGGGAAATTAATTTTTGGGATACATACTTTTTGCCTTACACACTGTGTCTGGGAACCAATTAAGTTGGTAAGCCAAGGTATCAATGTACTCTCAATAAATAGCTTGGCAGAGGGCTATTTGAATGGCTGCGTCCCCAGCCGGCAGTAAAAGACAATCTTCCTGTTTTCGTGCCTTTGTTCACAGTGTCCGACCGAATATCTCTGACAAAGAGTTTATTCCCCTGGAACACGGTTCAAGGGCGGGTCTGCCTAAGTCCCACAGGGAGACTTTTGATCCCATGAAACAGCCAAGCTGGTTTTACACCTGACATTAGCACGGTTTTAGCGCAGTAGCACTCGCTGACTCCTTACACTGATACCCGAGCAGTCCTAATACCAACCCGTCCCGTAATTGTCATACGCTTGCATCAGATAAAGTCTCTCAAGTTGAGGCACGTATAAAAACTCATCTAATGGCCCCCATTGTGCTGCTTTTCTTTTGTCTTCTTTCTCCCGGCCACGTCCTCTGCTCTCCTCAGCCATCATGTCCCACAGTGGGACATAATTACTAAAATCCTTCGGCTGGCTTTCGTCTTATTATTCGTCTGGCGCTTTAGAAGTCTCTAGTCTGGTCAGATGGTCCAAGCTGCAGGGCAGTAAGTCACAGTACATGGACACGAAAGGTTGCCAAACACATCGGTTAGAACACCAGGTGCCCTTGCAGTGATACCATTTGGCGAGCATTTGCTATTGTGGCGCTAGCGTAGCCACAGCGCTTTTGGTGCTGGGGTTTTCAAACACGCATGTTAATTAGCTCAGGCATCAACTATTTTCATGAATTAGCCCGGTTGGCACCCTTGAATGAGTCGCAATAAGACACAATGGGAAAGAGCTGAATATGTGAGTGGTGGTCGGGACAAAAATATGCACGGTTGTAGCATCGTTACAATGGCTTCTTCATCATTATGCCGCATGCAAGAAAACTTTTTTTTCTGCCAGTCTTTTTAATGTTTTTTTTCCAGCATTCGCTCTCTCAAAGACTGATTGCTACATTAAATCTTTATGTCTTACTTAAAGAGTGCACTGTTTTCCGAATACTTTATTCATTCCAAAAAGGAAAGTTCATGCAAGTAGAACGACAGATTGCATCAGTTATGTGTACTGACATTGCTTTGCCTCATTCATATAATCAGAGAATATCTGGTTTTATTTTCCTTTTCACTTTTATTTACACTTTCACTTTCACTTTACATACGACACTACCTCAGTTTACATTCAGAAATTACATATATTGTCTGTTGTCAATTGTCTGTCTTTTTTAGCCGCGTTATAAGTGCCTTGCACGCTGGGTCCGAGAGGACAGTAATTTCATCTGTGCTGTATGTCATGCACATTAGCATATTTGAAAATAAAACTGACTTTGACTTTCACTTTCATTTTCACTTTCATTTTCACTTTTATTTTTATTTTCATTTTCATTTTTACTTTCACCTTCATGATATAATTTTTTTTCAATTTTCATTTTTAATTTTTCAATTTTCAATTTTCAATTTTCAATTTTCATATTTTAATTATTATTATTATTATTTTTTTTTTTTTATGGAAGAAACCACATCTAACTACTCCTCAGCCATCCCTAATCTAATCCTCAGAAGGATTATGATGATGACTCTTGTTGTCAATTAGTCATTCAACTTTTCGGTTTACGAACGTTAAATTTATGGAAATTTTACCTCGGCATACGAAGTATTTTTCGGGATACACACGGCTGCCACAATGAGTGATGTGTCGTTCGCGAACGAGCCCGTTGTCCTAACAAGAAAATAGCAGCCGACTATTTTTGTCCTCTATTCCCCGCCCCCAGTCTTCGGTTAAAGCCATGTGATTGGGCAAGAACGCAGCAGTGTGGGGGGGGGGTTTACAGACAGAGAGAGTGAAGCCGTTCTCCTAAAAGAAAATGGCTGCCGACTTTTTTTTGTCCTCTATTCCCCGCCCCCAGTCTTCGGTTAAAGCCACGTGATTGGTCAAGAACGCAGCAGTGAGGGGAGGTGGTTTAAACATTAAAGAGACAGGCAGACGACAGTGAGAGTTTCAACTTTGCACAAGCAACCCGCACAAGCCTTCTTCTTCTATCAACCCAGCTAAACAGAACACAATTGATGAGGAACTAGAAAAAAATATTGCAGAGAAAGCACCTCCAAGTGATCATTCCTCAAGATGGTCAAAGAAGAAGGTTACGTTCCTCATGAAGTGTTTAATGCTGAGGAAACCGGACACTCCATTCCATCAAGCCATCAACGACCATCATAAAGGTGAATAAAACGACTTTATTATGCAGTACAGTTAATGATCTTTAATTATAATATCATAGCACATTTATTATACATAAGATAAGTTATATTTTGTGTAGTTTTAAGGCTTAGAAAATAAGAAAGTAGAAAATTATGTCTTATGGGGACCTGGGAACGGATTATTCTCATTTTAATGGTTTCCTATGGGAAATTAATTTTTGGGATACACACGTCACCTTACACACTCTGTCTGGGACAAAATAAATACATGTTTCATAAATCACAACAGTCAACTGTCAAATCAGAAAAAAAGCCAGATGTTAAACGCTAAGAGAAATATTATTTTCACATTTTCAGTTTTTGCAAATTGAATAACCTCCCACGGGTGAACTTTTTAAGTCCTTCCACTGACACCACCATTTATCTCAATTCTTTCTATCTTCTGTTGGTTATTTAGTGCTAAACATGGAGGTAAAGTTTATCCGCTGGGTCATCTTTCCTCTTGGATGAAACTGAACTCTTCCTTACATAGAGCAGAGGGTAGCTGCACATCTGAACCATTTTTTGCACTAAGGGACCCAGCCACAAACATGGGAGATGACCTTTTTGACCTCTCTTCCACGAAGTGCCCCTGAGGCCCGCTCCAATCAGCTCTGGGACCTCCCTGTTCGCACAGTCTGCCCGTTTCAGGGCATTCAATGGCAAACGAAGCACACAAACACATCCCTGCTCTGACTCATAGACTGTATACATACATCAGAAAAACGTTTTATAGCATCTAAAATACCCAAAACACGCAGTATATTTTTATTCAAATGCAAAACACCAATACAAATGACTTAAAGTGTCCAAAATCTGCCAAAAAAATGAGCTGTGAATTGGGCATTTTCAGAAAGTCCCGCCCCCAGTTCGTGATGTCACGCCAAGACGTCTTGCATTGCTAGTGAATCAAAACAATGGCTTCAGAGAATATGCTTTCTTGTTACACATCCAGTTATGAATATGATTCAAATAGTTCTGAAGAGGAAAGCATACATGTTTGCAATCGATTAAAGAATTTATTTGTGCCATTCTGAGGCAACATTGGGGAGAAATCTCTCACACAAAAAAGAGGCACACCCTCTTCTGGCCTTCTGGCGGCTTTTGGGTGCAACACGATGTCCCCAGACCAAACAAGTACAGCAAAATACAGTGACGTGATGGAAGGACCGCTACAATGTGTCTTTTTTACGGTCATGGGGCGGTCCTTTAGTGACGTCACGTACAGACTTGTCACCAACTCAAAAACAAAACTTCCTGAATATTCAGTGCGAGTCTTAAAACGGAAAATATAGCTATATGCGGTGGAATCTTTGTAAAATGCGCTCAGTAGAAGTCATTTGAAGCCATTTTACAAATTATGGACACAACCTGTCCGGAGACGTCGGTTGTCCTTTAAGAGACCCACTCAGACGTTGTCCAGGCGTAACATACTGTCTCATACGTCCACAGTCTGTCACACTTCGGCATGTCGAGCATGGCTCTGTCTGCATCTTTCACTCTCTTCTGTTTCTCATGTAGGGTTGCTGCGTTAAACAGGTGAATATCTCCATCTTGTGGATGTCTTTTTGAGTGAGATGCAAAGTGGATAATGTTCCCGGATTCTTTTAGGAAATGGTCAATAACATTCACAGATTAAATTCAAATGTGGACTATGGGGGGTGTTTGATTTCTTTTTTTTTTTGTCAAGTGGTTGCACAAAATGAAAATCATCTAGATCGAGATATGATTTTTAGGGGGAAATAAATGGAACCGGATCCAGATAATTTTATTTCATGCAACCACTTTAAAGTGAGCCATTTTGCTTCACTGCAGTAGAAATATTTCAAATGTGGCAGTGGGAGGAAAACTAAAAAAAACTAAAAAAAAAAAAAGATCACATCATCTTCAAATGTAATTTGAATCGTCTAGAATAGATCATATTGTCATTTTAGGAAAATCATGGGCAGAGAGAGTTTTTACATTGTTTTTATTAAAACAGGAAAAACTGAAGCAACACACATGAAAATAATAATGTTTTTATTACAGTATTTTCCAGTGCATAAGGTGGATAAAAATCAATATTGTGGCCCACGGTTGTTTTGTTTTTCATGTCTAGATCCAAATGTTGCAATTAATATAGCAAATTTTCTCAGTTGCCCATTTTGAAGGGAGGAAAAACAATCCCCTTAAAGGACAACCGACACCTCTGGACAAGTTGTGTCCATAATTTGTAAAATCACTTCAAATGACTTCTACTGAGCGTATTTTACAAAGATTCCATGGCATATAGCTATATTTTACATTTTAAGACTCGCGCTGAATATTCAGGAAGTCTTGTTTTGGAGTTGATGACGATGCTTAACGTGACGTGACGTCAGGAACGCCCCTGACCGTGAAAGCGACACACAATGCATTTTTCGTACTTTGTTTGGTCTGAAAACTTCGTGTTGATCCGTGTTGATGACAAAATTAGAAGGAAAAAAAACATAAATAATGCGATGGTGAATCCTTGTGTGTTGCACCAAGACTACTATTTGATACGAGTTGACACAAATTCCCAGCAGACAAATCAGCCCATTTCCAACGGAGCTTTGGCGCCATCTTGTGCTTTTTCTGGGACGCTACATTGGAGTCCTGACAGCTTGAATTGACACGGAAGGACTTCTTTAATCGTTTCCAAACATTTATGCTTTCCTCTTCAGAACTATTTGAATCGTATACATAACTGGATGAGTAACAAGAAAGCATCTTCTCAGAATCAGAAGCCATTGTTTTAATTCTCGAGCAAGGCAAGACATCCTTGCGTGACGTCACAAGGGAGCGGGACCTTCTGAAACTGAAACTTTCTGAGGTCATTTTGAAGTAGTTTTGGGACACTTTAAGTCATTTTTATTGGTGTTTTGCATTTGACTAAAATATCAGCCTGCATGTTTTGGGTATTTTAGATGCTATAAAAGGTTTATTATTATTATTATTATTATTGGTTTACATAGTGCTTTAACATCATGCTGAAGCTGGAACAAAGCGCTAAAATGGAAACAAGGGAAATTCTGCCCCTGATGGAATAGAAAAAACATTGCCAAATGACATGGCCAGCGCTTTATGGGCACCCAAGCATGAAAAATCACAACCCGAATAAATTCGGGAATTGCACACTATTTATTACTGATACATTTTTGAATGGCAGTGAATGAGTTAAAAATGACTTCATCTGCACCTGTCGATGTAACGGATATTTGATATGGGGCACCTGCTGCTTTCTCTATTTTCTTTTAAGCAGTTGATAATAATAATAATAAGAATAATAATAATAATAATAATACATTTCATTTATAAGCACTTTCAAAACTCTCAAAGTCACTTTACAGTTACAGGAAATTATTTTAATTAGTACAAAGATATGGGATTGCCTCCAAATGATCACATTTGCAGTTCCGTTTCACGCAACACGGCACAACAGTCTCTCAAATTACATTTGAACCACAAATTTTGATGCTTAAATAAAAACCACAGCATGCATTCATAGGGGAGTACGAGCACAGTCCCACAACCGTGTTTTTGTGCTGAGCTTTCATGAAGAATGAATATATTTTTCCAAACAGAGATGCAATGACCTTAAGGCGGCTTGTCAGTCGCATTAGTCAACTGATTTGCAAACGCGAGTGGAGACGAGGCTGCACAGGGTCCCAAAAAGAGATTAAAAGACAACGCAAGAAGGAGGACACGCCGGAGCGTCCTAATGCATCGGTTACACAAAGATGTTCATATTTACTGCTCGTCATTAGGGCAAGGCCGAAGCATGGAAGACGCTTCTGTTATTTTCCCACACCCCTTGAGCCAAGTCCTTGTGACAGCGCTCCGCCGTATCCCGGCAAATTAGCCGCATGAGCTGCGGCGAACAAAAACAGCCCAGTGAGGGGGGGAAGAGGGGCCCAGCCTTAGCTCCTCTCTTATGATGGAGAGACTTGTCACTTTGCATCAGCTCCAGACGCCTCGAGCACATCAGCTGCAAGTGAGGAGAACAAGACCACTCCGTGGGGAGAGGACGACATGAAGAGCGTGATGGAGATAAGAGCACTGTAAAGCTCGGAACAGAGAAGAGGATGTTTACCTTTGGCCTCCTAAAATACACAGAAATACACAGGAATCTGTGTATGTGCATTAGTGTTTGTATGTGTTATCTGGAGTTGTTATGATTTTTATGGTTTTTACTTTATGTTACTTCCAGGTTGAGTGAACGCTGGCGCATGTGGCTGCTGCTGCTCACCCGCAGAAAAATATCCTGTGACTGTAAAGTGTCCTTGAAAGTTTAATAAGGTGCTTATAAATGAAATGTATTATTATTATTATTATTATTATTATTAAATTGTTTTATTGGTCTTTTCAATGGGAGTTGCAAATACAACGTACAAATGTCAAATCATCTTTTTGCATTGAAATTCATGGAAATGCCATTGTCCGTTCCTGCTCGCCAAACCACCAACAAAAAATAGCATAAAATAAGTCAATACAGTGTAAAAAATCAAACAGTTTGTGAGTGTGATTTACAGATACACAGGAACAAGGCCACATTTGCTCAGTAAGTGGCAGTACTGTATTTATTTATTTATTGCCTTTGCAAAAGACAAAGATTATTATATAGTTTTCTAACATATTTTGATATTGCCTATGAATGGCATTTTGGATTGTGTGTTGTCACAGTTATGTGGATTTTTCAAATTTTAGAATCAGAATCAGAAAGCCTTTAATAGTCCCCCAATGAGGAAATTTGCAGTCCACAGCAGCAATTTGAAAAGGGGTGCAGGGTGGGTGAAAAAAATATTCTAAGCATAATAGAAATGTAAATTATTAAATATTTATTTCATTTATTGTCAGATTTATTTTCATGTTTTGTTTGACAGTCATACAATACAATACAACACTATACAATACATCCTAATTTATGAAGCACTTTCACAGCAGCTGTAACAAAGCGCTTCATATAATAGTCAACACAAAGCAAAAAATAAACACAACAGGGACAAAAACATGGACAGTTGTGCAATCTTAACAACTTTTCCTCGTGTACTCTATGCTGTTTGAGTACAAGACAAACACTTTATTACATCAAGAAGTTCTAGATGAAAGAGGAAAGAATGAAAACCTCCTTTTCACCAGTGGATCAGAGATGTCATGGTGAAATGTGCCATCTCCCAATTGAATAAAAACATGAATGAAAACTATTGATTACAATTAAGTATTATGATGTTCAATTGTTGACATTCACTCTTTCTGAGTCAATTGGTGCAAGATCATCATTATTTTAAGTATTTTTGTCTGGTAATTTGCCGCTGAGTATTTGTCATGTGAATTGGGTTAATTGGAAAATATGTGATGATAAAAAATAATAGCTGGGATCGTCTAATACATAAAATACATATATTTACAAGAGAAACATTCAAATGCACTATATACCTGATGCTTTATAGTTTATACTATCTCTGCTTTGCTTTATTTTTCCTATATGTGATAGCTGTCAATGTTAAGCGATTTTTTACAGCTATTGCTGTTCTTAAAGCGCTATAATAATCAATATGCATTTTATTTATTGTATTGTATTGTATTGTATTGTATTGTATTGTATTGTATTGTATTGTATTGTATTGTATATGTCATTATTTTGTTCACATAAAAGTGAGAAAGTGAAACATTCATGGTGCAGTAAAGAAAAACGTCTTCAGATGGCGACGAAGAGTAACAAATAACCTGCCGAAGAAGACGAGTGCTGCCAAATTGGACAAGAAAACTAACCAGTCGTCGAGCTTCGTGATTTGATTAATTCATTAAAAGGTAAAAGAAAACGATGACCACTCAATGCTTTCGTTTATATCCTTCATTAACTATACATCTGAGAAACAATACATCAATTGACTTTTCAGCAGAAGGAAATATAACTTCATATGTAATCTCAAAACAAAAGTCGACAGGCAATTCTTTGAAAATATTTAATTAATAATTTAATTAAAACTACGGGCAAACTTTTAAACTACCGTACTTTACTTAGTCCCTCTTTTCAAATGTTTTGTACTGTGAATTTTGAACATGTTCTGTGTTCGTTGAAGGGGTTTTTGTATAGGGTTGGGGCTCTCTCTGCTGGCCGTTGCCAAAATTTGCAGAACCTCAAATTAAAACAAGGAAAAAAACTACTGTACTGTTTTAAAAAAGGAATCATATATTTTTCACCTTTAAAGGAAAGTATAGCAGCCATATGGCCTCTTTCTCAAGGATGTTTCCTGTTGGCCAAGGAGATCTGAGAAAAATGGAACCCCACGAAAATAAACCTGTCTGGTAAGATGCATGCCCATGCAGCCTAAATTGGCCTATTTAAAGGAATAAACATGGACAGCCTTTGAATAATATTGACTCACAAAGTATGCTGAGGTCAAGGACAATAGGAAATATAGCGAGCGAGCGGGCTTCAAAGTGATTGAATAGATTACCGGTTATGTTTTGGATTCATGCAGTGCCAATTGAAACTCTCAGGTCAAAATATCCAACTACTGTTAATTTTGACGCGGAAAACAATATTCATTGTTCTATGATGATTTCCTGTATGCAAAATGATGTATAGAATACATTGGATGTACAAGTACTTTATTTTGTCTTCACTTTTAAAACAATAAGTGTGCCAGCTACATAGCGAGCTAGCTAGCCAGATAATAATAATTAATAATAATTATTATTAATTAATTTATAAGTGCCTTTCAAAACTGAAATGTATTATTATTATAATTATAATAATAATAATTACTTTTTTTTGTGCTATGTCTGGCAGTGAAAGACTTTATTACTACCGATACCACAAATATCAGGAAAACATGTGAATTACCAACACCCTTATCCAAGTATCTGCCAAAATGTACGTCGCCATGTTTATTTATTTATATTTTTTATGAGCATTTATGAATTAGTTGGATTGGATTTACCTTTATTAGTCTCGCAGTGGAGAAATTTACATTTCAAAGCAGCAAAGTTATGAAAGGAACATCAAAGGAATGAAAGAAGTAGAAAAACCGAATACACGAGCTGCTAGAAAGGCAACCACTCTCGCGACGCCATCTTGAAGTCAAAAGAAATAAAAAAAAACAAAGATCACTAAAATACTGTGTTTGTAAGAAAGCTCAATTAAAAAAAAAGCTCCAAAAATATGAAACAGTTCCCCCGAACGCAAGATGGAAATGTGAGTAATTTTTTAAAATCAATATCACAACAGTGATTTCAATCCCGTGCTTTTAAATCAAAACCTCTGACCATCCATTTGATATGGCTCAAAATGTAAATGTGCTTGTCTGCCTGAATCATTGCTGTCTCGTTGGAAAGCCCTTGCACGCTATCCATATTCATGTGATTTTTTTTTTTTTGCTGGAAGCCATTGGCTTCGACTAAAAATAGCAGCGTGAGAGGAAGGGTCTTTACTTTTTGTTTCCTAACATGCATGAGCCCTTGTGTCCGTGATTGGTTGTGCAAGCATGCCTCTATGAGGATAACACTTAATTTTCAGGCGCTTGCATTAATTAGGCTGGACCCAGAATAGAATTGAGCCGTACGGTTCATGCCTTAATTTAATCTCATTTATAATGTATGTGTGAGTCATCCTAACGCAGTTTTTGTTCATTCGATTTTAAGAATGGAAGTGTTTCTGGGCAGAAATGTGAACGTTGAGATCGTTTGTTTATTTAGTTTCCTCATATAAAGGTTTGAAGGAGGAAAATAAATAAAAATGAGGTCTACCAGCAGGTGGCAGCACAGGCCAAGCTTTATTTGGTTGCTTCCTTACTGGCTGACCAGAATTTAGAGACTTGGCTTTTCTGTTGGATAATTTTCTTGACAATATGTTCGGTACGTCCTGAGTAGCCTAAATAGGATGTTGTATTATGGTTGGATTATAGGTTAAGCGTCAAATTTAATCTCTGGGGATATTTTGTATTTTGCTGTAGACTGAAAATGACATCACAGTTACTCCTTATTCTGCTGACAACCATTCACTGCTGATCTTGTTAATTCAATGATGTGTCTTTTTATCAGTGGTGGATCGTCAAGGCCTTCAAAGCCTTCCCTGCTGGTCTAAAATGTTCTGAATCGTTGACTGATTTTAATTATGTTTTGACCATAAATTCTTAGAAAATAATTCCAAATAGTCTTTCAGCTTCCTTTCATTACTTTTCCCCTGTTGCACTGCTTCCAGTTTTGTGTTTTCATAATAAAGCATTTAACCAATCACATTTCAGCCATCATTTGTTACCAGGGAGAGAATTCTACCTGGACGTCTTCACAATCAGTTCTGCCGGCCATGCGCATCAAATGTGTCAATCAAACTGTTGCACTAACCAATCAGATTTAGAGTTGGCAACCCAAAAGGGGTACCAACACCTTCTTGAAGCCGCTGGTCAATATCAGAGTTTTTTGCAAACTATGATTGGCTAGTCACTGGCCAATCATAATATCACTAGCCGCGAGTGATAAGAGCATACTGGCCAGAGCTAGCACACTGTATGTGTAGGGAGCTGCATTAGCAAATATGGTGAGTTGATTTAATAACAGTTTTGTCAACCCACAGTGGCTGAAGGAGGAGAAGAAATTGATTTGGTTGGAGATTTACTGTTAAAGCCATTTTCAACACAAGCTTTTCAAGAAAAAATGGACATCTTTAAGAAAGGTTGGTCAGTTATTTCCTGGCTAAGGGTACCCTGTCGGGGATTTATAGTAAATCACACCACACTTTTTTTCTGTCTGAATTGATTCAAATGTAGCACTACTGAAGGCCTAGCGATAAAACCCATGGCCCACCAGTGGTTTTTATGCAGTTCGGCATTGACGTGGTGAAGATACAGGTCATTTCTTTCTCTCCTCCCACTCCCTATTTCCTTTTTTCAAGCATGTGAATCAGTAATGGAGCTGGAGGCACTACCGGTAATCTCGATTCTCTCAAAACCGGACATGGAAACTGTGAGTGTCAGATCTGTGAGCCAGAGAGGAAAGAAAAGGGCAATGATTGTGCGCGTGTAGAACTCGTCAAAGAGATTAAATGAATTTGATTGATCTATTAAATTTTTATAAGTTCCTTTGATCAGTTCTCCGTGAGCAAACATTGAAGCGAGTCTGACCTACAGCCCATATTCATCGCGTCCGCTAAATGGTAGGACTGTCATGAAAATTAACCCCCCCAGCACTTGCACACGTATGAGATTACATTTAAAGGCCAACCGACGTCTCCGGACGAGTTGTGTCCATAATTTGTAAAATGGCTTCATATGACTTCTACTGAGCGTATTTTACAAAGATTCCACCGCATATAGCTATATTTTACGTTTTAAGACTCGCGCTGATTATTCAGCAAGTCTTGTTTTTGAGTTGGTGACGAGTCCGTAGTGACGTCACTAAAGGACCGTCCCTCACCGTAAAAAAGACGCATTGTAGCGGTCCTTCCATCACGTCAATGTATTTTGCTGTATTGTTTGGTCTGAAAATCTTGTGTTGCACCCAAAAGCCGCCAGAAGAGGGTGTCCAAGCTCCATATAAGAAATTTATCAGCCTGTGGAAACGGAGGTGGCCACAGGAGGTCGCCATTTTGTGCCTCTTTTTTGGTGAGAGATTTCCCCCAATGTTGCCTCAAAATGGCACAAATAAATTCTCTAATCAATTGCAAACATGTATGCTTCCCTCTTCAGAACTATTTGAATCATATTCATAACTGGATGTGTAACAAGAAAGCATATTCTCCGAATCTGAAGCCATTGTTTTGATTCACTCGCAATGTAAAACGTCTTGGCGTGACGTCAGGAACTGGGGGCAGGACTTTCTGAAAATGCCCAATTCGCAGCTCATTTTTTTGCAGATTTTGGACACTTTAAGTCATTTTTATTGGTGTTTTGCATTTGACTAAAAATATCATACTCCGTGTTTTGGGTATTGTAGATGCTAGAAAACTGATGTCAGTTAAAAAACAAAAAAGTGACGTCAGTTGTCCTTTAAAGGTAATTACGGAAACTGACGTTTATCAGATAGCATCTAATCAACCAGCCACACCAGACAGGTGGAGCTTTCTGTTACAGACGATGCCATCATATTATGACTTTCACCTGCCCTCCACGACATTCGTTTGCGGACTCATGTTTGATTGATGATGAGGGTGTTTCTTACAAATCAAAGTATGTGACGGTAAAAGCACAGCAGAGCAGTGTTTGCTAACCATCGTGCTGCAACGCAGTAATATCCGTAAAAGATCATAAGGTAGTGAGGCAGTAAGTTGTACAATTTCACTTATATTCTGCAATAAAAACAGCATATTGCAGTCCATCTAGCTATGACAGGAGTGAATAGTGCTAATCAGAACAATGATTTTATTTCTCCAAGTTGAGAGTGTGCATTTGACCGATGTGCGTACCTGTAGCTATTTATACTAAAGAATAACGTATTTAAGGCGCACCTAAAAGCATTTGACGTTCTCAAAAATTGATGGTGCACTTTATAATCTGATGTACTTTATATATGGATTAATATTCTGAATTATTGGTTGTAGTATTTTAAATGTTCTGAAAAGAGCTTTGTTGCAGGTGAAAGATGGATAAAGCTGTTTGGTAATTTACGGACGGCCCCCTACTTACGAACATTCGAGTTACAAACAACAATACATATGATCGTTTTTGTAGTAACATATTTAGTATTCTCTCCAGTTGCACATGTACATATCTTTATAGAGCATATATTAAAAAAAAAAAATCAGTACAAACCAATACAGATTACTTATACAAGCCTTAAACATACATTCCATACAAAATATAGCACTGAAGAAACTTACGAACGCATTCACCTTACGAACGACCGTTCAGCACATATCTCGTACCAAAATTGGGGAGCGTTCGTATAGCAATGTATTGTATTGCATTCTCTTAGCAGAGGTCCATCTGGTGGATGGATAACGCTACCGCTGCCACTATTTTGGCTTCTATTTTATGCACATTTTAACTCGTTCACTGCCAGATGATGTGCAAAAATGTGTTCAATCCAGGGCCAGGGTTTTTGTTATTTTCACTAAAATTGCAGGGCCTAAAAGAGAACCAGACTCTTCCTTCATCAGAAAAAAAGAGTTAATGCCTAAATTACATGGGTCTGGAGTTATATGGCTGTCCAAAATACCACGCAATACATACGCATTGTTTATATCATGCTTTAACAACAGCTGAAGCTGTAACAAAGCGCTTACATGGAAAAAAAAGGTAAATGCTGCCCCCTCGTGGAAAAGAAATAAAACTGCCAGAGGACAGGGCCAGCGCTTTATCAGTGCCCAAGCATGAAAAAAAACCCAAACAAATTTGGAAATGGCGCTCTACGTCATATTTGTAATTCTTGAATAAATGTGTAAATGGCAATGAATGAGTTAATTGAGTGTATGTGACATACCTGCATGTCATAAATAAAAATGCTGATATCATTTTATCAAATATGCCAGGCAAGACAATTGATTCTGATTGAAAATAAGAACTATAACAATAAGCTTGTGGCTCTCAATAGTTGCCTGAGTTGTCTACCCTGTTACAATATCTCGGATGTCTTGTCATCTGGATAATGCTCACTCCACCGTAGCTCAAAAGTGCATCATGTCCGGCTGGCATGGGAGGGGTAATGAAATACTTATGTAATGCTGGACACCCCACTGGAGCCTAAAAGCTTTCGATGACAGTCTGCTTACTTACATCACTTCCGGGATGTGTTGAAGATTGATTGCCCTTCGTTCTGGTGCTGTGTCGCCAAAAAAAAATACATAAAATGTTTCAATTTTTTGTTTCAATTTGAAGGTATCACATAGTGATGACATAATCGCATATGATCTATTAGTAGCAGTGTTGTTCCAAACAATTCCCGGCATAGATGAATGGTGAATTTAGGACTTCCTTTAAAGGACAACCGACACCATTTTTTTTGTTTCCTAACTGACATCAGAAAAACGTTTTATAGCATCTAAAATACCCAAAATACAGAAGCTGATATTTTTAGTCAAATGCAAAACATCAATAAAAATGACTTAAAGTGTCCCAAAACTACTTCAAAATGACCTCAGAAAGTTTCAGTTTCGGAAGGTCCCGCCCCCTTGTTCGTGACGTCACGCCAGGACGTCTTGCCTTGCTCGAGAATCAATGGCTTCAGATTCGGAGAAAATGATTTATTTTTACTAATCCAGTTATGAATACGATTCAAATAGTTATTATGATTCAAATAGTGAGTAATTAAAGAAGTCCTTCCGTCTCATTATGAGGCATCTGGACTCCAATGTAGTGCCCAGAAAATGCACAAGATGGCGCCCTAGCTCCGTTGGAAAATGGGATGATTTGTCTGCTGGGAATTTGTGTCGACTAGTATAGTCTTGGTGGAACACAACGATTCACCATCGTGTTATTTGTGTTTTCCTTCTAATTTCACCACCAACACAGATAAACACAAATTTTTCAGACCAAACAAAGTACCCAAAATGCATTGTGTTTCGCTTTCTCGGTCAGGGTCGTTCCAGATGTGACGTCACGTCAGGCATCGTCATCAGCTCGAAAACAAGATTTGCTGAATATTCAGCGCAGGTCTTAAAATGTAATATATGGGTATTTGCGGTGGAATCTTTTTAAAATACGCTCAGTAGAAGTCATTTGAAGTGATTTTACAAATTATGGACACAACTTGTCCTTTAAATTCATAGTACCGTATTTTCCGGTGAAAAAGACGCACCAGAGTATAAGGCGCACCCCCAAGAAATGGAGTATTTTCAACCCTTTTCCATAAACATGTATAAGGCATAACGGAGTATCAGGCGCACCTTCAATGAATGATAAAAAGTTTTCCAAATAGAATATATAAATATATAAAACTTTTCAAATATAAGGAACACCACATTATAAGGATGGAGTTGTTAGCTGCCGACAGTAGTACGTAGCTGCTGACAGTAGTTGCCAGACCTGTTGTGGCTCAATATTACTTTACGTATAAGGCACAGGGTCATCATTTGAAAGAAATGAAGGCATTTAGGTGCGCCTTATAGACTGGAAAATACGTTAACTTGTCATTTCCGAACCACTTGGTACATTACTTGTACAGGTTGCCTAGTTTCACTCTCGCATCTGTAGAGCTTAGCCTCATGCAGCGAGTGAAAAAGGCCACACTGCTGAGTTGTCAGCAGGACTCGTGTTACTCACCATGTGACATTGCAGGTGTTGGGAACAAGTCTGTGTTGTGGTACTTATGTTTACACGGGACCCATGCCTGCATGAATGCAGTGATTCTTTGGACTAGTTTTGCATGTTAGTACATCAACCGCAAAATAGCGTAGTAATAACTATTGCGTAGGAATGCCATGGAACATTAGAACAATATCACAGCACGCCACGAAGCAAAAAGGCATACACAATGCATTAAAATATTGTTCTCAATTCAATTTTCAGACATGTTCTCTGTTCAGATGAACACTAAGATGACCTATTTTCCGTACTATAAGGCCCATCCTATGAATGGCCAATTTTAAAATTGTTTTCATACATAGGGTGCACCGCATTAACTCATTCACTGCCATTCCCAAATTAGTTCAGGAATTGAACCATTCCCGATTTTTGGGGGGGGATTTTGGTGTTTCTTGCGGGGGGAGCTGATAAAGAGCTTTGGCAATGTTTTTCCCTTCCACGACGGGGTAGCATTTACCTTTTGTTCACGTTAGCACTTTGAAACAGCTTCAGCTGTTGTAAAAGTGCGATATAAATCAATATGTATGTAATGTATTTTGTACATCCATCCCCATTTCGAGCTCATATAACTCCAGACCCATATAATTTAGGAATTAACTCTTTTCTCCTGATGAAAGAATAAAGTCTAAGGTTTCTTTCGCTGTTTTGAATGTTTATGTATTCGTAAAACTCAATATTCTGTGGGTCCTGGAATTGAAGTGAAAATGACAAAAACCCTTGCACTGCAGTGGACACATTTTTGCACATTGCCTGGCAGTGAATGAGTTAAAATAAGGATTGGACTCTCATATACTCAAAAATGTTTTCAATAAGACACCTGTAATGGATCAAACTTCCAACATTCAGGCTTTTATGAGTTATTCATGGTTTGAAAACAGACGGATCCTTTCCTAATTGGATGTTTGACAGCTCTGATCTCGACCACTTGACAGTTGGGTAAAATGAGCGTTGTGCTGATTTGAAGGGCAGAGGCAAGGAACGTTTAATGTTTGAAATCCACTTTCTTTCCTGAAGCAAAGATTTTGCACTGTGTCAAAGGGCTTTGAAATGTTAGGCGCGATATCACACTGCGCTTACATGGTTGTGTATCGGTCGCTTGGTCTGAAAACACGACTGGCAAACAAAATGTCGCCTCTTTGTTTGCCCACAGCTGAACATGGCGGCCCAAGAACTAGGGACCTGGTTGAATTTCATCCAGAAGGCTAATTTTGGGAGGATGTTCCATTTCAACCAAATACTGAAGATGTGCTCAGAGTTTACTTGTACTTTTTTTCACTATACCTCTCATCTGACAATAAGTTGAGATCAGATGTGTCAAATTCATTTTTGCCACTTGGTAGTCTGAGTTTCCTTTACAGCTGTCACAAAGCGCTAGCGTGAACAAGACGTAAATGCTGCCCCCTCATGGAAAGGAAAAACATTGCCAGAGGTCTGATCAGCGCTTTATCGGCACCCCCAAGGGAAAAGTAAAACCCGAACAAATTCGGAACCACGTCGCATTTTTCAATTCCCGAATACATTTGGGAATGGCAGCGAATGAGTTAAAATGCTTGCGATATCAGAATGCTTTTAAAAGCTAAGACTATTTGAAATTTGGGTATTTTCGCGAGAAACAAAATTGCTTTGGTGAACCACATAGAATTATCTGGCAGGCCAGATCTGGCCCCTGGGCCTTGAATTTGACGCCTGTGGTGTAGATCATATTTAGTATCAGTCAATGAATTTTAAAGCAATAACAAATTATCGTTTACCTTCCCCCCAAGCAGTGTACAACAATGGTATGGCTGATGAGTTAAATACATACTTTTGCCGATTTGAAAAGGACACCACCATTTCCCCGGTCTGCCCACCATTACCAGAAACTACCGTATCTCCGCCCTCTGCCCTACAGATCCACGAACTGGACGTTAGACGGCTCTTCAAGCAGCAAAAGATCAAGAAAGCTGCAGGACCTGACAGAGTGTCCCCCTCCTGCCTGAGCTGCGCTGTGGTGTCGATCATATTTAGTATCAGTCAATGAAATGGACGAAACATGTCACACATTTATTGTTTTCCCCTCAAACCAAAGGTAGTAAGTAGTTTTCATTTAATAAGTTGTTGATACTGAGAAACTTGAAATGATATTTTTTTCAGGAAAACTCCTTTTCGTATTTTAGTACCTCTGTTGTAAGCTGTATATTGTCACCAATTTTTTTGTTTCACAAATGTCAGTGTTTTGAAATAAACATTTGTGTTTAACTCTAAATGACATTAAATTATGGCTGATATTGGAAGACTGTAATAAAAAGAAAAATAACATTTTTGTTCTACTATAGCAGGATATACTGACAGCTGGTGTTGAATGGGATGTAGCGCTAGCACTTGAATTACCCAGACAAGAGCAATCTGGATCAATGTATCAATCAAATAAAAGCATCTCGCACATGAAAGGCAGGATCGCCATGGTTTCCCCCCCTTAAGCTGGTCCTTGTTGCTATGGGATTGCGTTGAAGGGGAAACAGACAGACGGACTCCTCGTGAGATATTATTAGCCCTCACGTTGGTTGACATGACGTAAAGGCTGATTGGTAGGTACCTCGTGAACTGGAAAAAAAAACAGATCAAGGTTGCAAGAGTTCAAGCGTCACAACTCTGTTTAAAAAGCGTGATTAAATGAGACGAGGTCCGGTTCCACCTTGTGTGTGGTTGCGTTGTCGCAAACAGATCACACCTGGACTCAGTTGATTGCAGAGCCTGAGGGGAATGAATGGGTGGCGCTCCGCTAGGCAGGTGTACGAATAATAATACAACTATGATCAATGTCGTAGCGATAAGAAGTACTTCCAGTAAATGTTGACATTAAAACCCGCCACGTGATATAATTTACATTGCAGCAATGGTGCACCGAGTTCTCCATAAAGACACTCCCCAACTTATGAACGAGATACGTTCCGAACGGTCGTTCGTAAGGTGAATTTGTTCGTAAATTGCTTCAGTGCTATTTTTTTATAGAATATATTTTTAGCCTTATATAAGTATGTTTGGATTGGATTGGATTTGCCTTTATTAGTCTCGCAGTGGAGACATTTACATTTCACAGCAGCAAAGTTAAGATTAAGTTAAGATTTATTTAAGTATTTTTAAGGCTTGTATAAGTAACATGTGTTGGTTTGTACTGAAAATTAAACATTTAATAAAATGTATGCTCTTTAAAGGACAACCGACGTCCCCGGACAAGTTGTGTCCATAATTTATAAAATGGCTTCAAAGGACAAAGGCGTATTTTAAAAAGATTCCACCGCATATAGCTATATTTTACGTTTTAAGACTCGCGCTGAATATTCAGGAAGTCTTGTTTTTGAGTTGGTGATGAGTCCGTACGTGACGTCACTAAAGGAACGCCCCCTGACCGAAAAAAAGACATTGTAGCAGTCCTTCCATCATGTCAATGTATTTTGCTGTATTGTTTGGTCTGAAAACCTTGTGTTGCACCCAAAAGCCGCCAGAAGAGGGTGTCCAAGCTCCATATAAGGAATTTATCAGCCTGTGGAAATGGAGGTGGCCACAGGAGGTCGCCATTTTGTGCCTTTTTTCTGGTGATTGTTTCTCCCCAATGTTGCCTCAAAATGGGATGGAATAAATTCTTTAATCGATTGCAAACATGTATGCTTTCCTCTTCAGAACTATTTGAATCATATTCATACTGGAGGTGTAACAAGAAAGCATATTGTCCGAATCTGAAGCCATTGTTTTGATTCTCAAACGTCTTGCCGTGACATCACAAACTGGGGGCGGGACTTTCTGAATATGCCCAATTCGCAGCTCAATTTTTTGCAGATTTTGGACACTTTAAGTCATTTTTATTGGTGTTTTGGATTTGAATAAAAATATCTACTGCGTGTTTTGGGTATTTTAGTTGCTACAAAACGTTTTTCTGATGTCAGTTAAGAAACAAAAACGTGACGTCGGTTGTCCTTTAAAGATTTGTACATGTGCAACTGGGGGGAATTCTGCATATGTGAGAGAGAATAGACAGAATAGAAGTTTTCATATTTAAAAGTTTCATGCTTAGTTGGCCGAACGCAAGGCCCACAATGGAAGCACAGAAAATCCGGGGTCAATCTGAGGTGAACAGACACAGCCTGTTAAACTGTCATCCTCATGTAGGATATCTGGCCTTGGGCAGAATTTAGAACTTGGTAACTACTTCACAGGAAGAGCTCATTAACCAGGTTACAATTCTATCAGTTCATGGAAAGACAACCCATTAAAATGTCTACGTTCCGTTGTTTCATTGATGTTGGTGCTTGTAACATGGGATGTCCAGGGGCGTGGTATTCAAATCAAGAAGATTGTGTTCTACTAATGGATTATTAAACTATCTTATGCTCTCAAAAAATAGCTTGGCACAGGGCTGCAGAGATTGGGTGTCGGTCATGAATGGCTGCGTCCCCTGCCGGCATTAAACAGCAATTTTCCTGTGTTTGAGCCTTTGTTCAGAGTCCAAACATCTCTGACATTACGTTAGAAAGAAGAGAAGGAGAGACAAGACAGACAGACACACACAGTATGTACATGTACGTAATAAGATAAATAAAATGAAGTTTAATTTACTACCCGTAAAAACGTTCATATGTACCGTTGTTCGTAACTCGAATGTTCGCATGTAGGGGAGCGTCTGTATTTCTATTTACGTATAAAAGTAGGCTACACTAGCTTTTAGCAGGACAATGCCAGGAAGGTGATTCACCCCATGTGTGGAGCCGGGAGGGGTGAGGGTGCTCCATTGATGCATACAAATTTCTCAAATGAATCACTGACGTGCTAGTGGTTCATCGGCTTGACTTCCTTCCAGCCACTGTTGCATCCGTTACCATTTCGTGATGTTTTAGATGCAAATGAGAATGGTTGCTTGTCTCAACGTGACTGTACAGTGCTGTCCGAATCCAGGGTCTCGTCTGCCTTGATTTGAATATCTCAGCCATGCATAGTTTCATCTCCAGAGACGCGTACTAAACCTGACACACTGCTCATATTGTACTGTGTGCTTATTTACATTACTTGTGCTAAAAAAGCTGAGCATGTTTGCCAAATGGATGCGAGGGAGTCATAAAAAGTGAACTCCATGGTCCTGAAACACCTTTTGAGTAGACAACGGTGACATCATGGAATAGTGTGTTCTCTCAAAATTAGGTCAAAAGCGTAACAGACATGTTTTGATACATTAGCCTTTGTGGTATGTATTGATCAGGTGTTGCGCGTGTAGTGTATGTCAACAGTCAACAATGGTGTCGCAAAGGAAACTCATTGTTCTCAAACCTTTATCACCCACAATAAATGTCAAAACAGCTCACCGTGCCAACAAAACATTGAACGGATTTAATCGGTTCCAACATTCGAAGTGACGTTTTCAGAAAACCTGGTAAAACACAATCCCCCTGATAAGAGAGCCGATGTGAGCGTAGTGTTTGCATGGGGAAGTGGTTTTGAGATTGTTCCAGAGGAACCGCGTTTGTTGATCTCAGCATCAAAACATTATCACACTGCTTTCGAGCAACCAGAGAGGTTGGACGCAAGTCTGACATTTTGAAGCACATTTACAACAATTTCAGAATGTAATAATTGTTTTTTTCTTTCTAGCTAATTGCTTTGTAAATATGTATTAGTGATGGCAAAGGCATCCGGGTAACTGAATGTAACCAAGCAACTGTTTTGAGATACTCAAGATTAACCCAGTGCACTTCCCCTTTTGAGCATTTACATTTATGACGCGCAGATGTTTCCTGCGGATAATAGATTATCACATCTCATGATCAGCTTTAAGTGCCACGCGTTGCCCTTTTGATTTACTAGACACTATTTAAATG
The DNA here is from genome assembly GCF_051943395.1 of Hippocampus bargibanti. Lineage (NCBI taxonomy): Eukaryota > Metazoa > Chordata > Actinopteri > Syngnathiformes > Syngnathidae > Hippocampus > Hippocampus bargibanti. Next base: position 8,145,178 of record NC_142738.1, on the reverse strand, counting down.
GACTGTAGTTGTTTATGTCTGAATACCGCGCACACACACACATATGTGTATATCTGTATGTGTAGCACACACACACACACACATATATATATATATATACACACACACACATATATATATGTGTGTGTGTGTGTGTGTGTGTGTGTGTGTGTGTGTGTGTGTGTGTGTGTGTGTGTGTGTGTGTGTGTGCGTGTGTGTGTGTGTGTGTGTGTATATATATATATCGATTCTCTTCCCCGCTTCAAATCCCATTTCAACCTATTTAAAATTGCATTTTCTGTATACCTCTTTCTCTTGTTTCTATTTATAATTGTATTTTATTTATTGCGTTCTATTTGTGATTGTATTTTATTTATTATAGTACCTATGCTTGTCTGTGACTGTAAAGTGTCCTTGAGAGCTTTGAAAGGTGCTTAAAATGTAATGTATTGTTATGATTATTATCATAAGACAATTTGAAAATTTCATTCGGACTTTAGCAAGCATCATGGAACTGTTGACCAATTGAAAGAACTGAAATTCACTTGCCCTATTTGACGATACATAATAATGGTTGAGCAAACACAATGGCCGGTAATTTATCTTTATTCCAGGTATTTCGGAGTTGATTTTTGTCCGACAGGATCTGCACACAGGACCCCGAAAACACATCCTGCGCAAATAACTTGTCAAGAAATGAACGCTGTCGGCTTGTACTTGTATTTCCTTTTCCTTGGTAGTTACTTGCTTCTGCTCTCTATTGCAGTAACATAAAAGCTGATATATCGGGTTGTGCACCGCAGAAAGACAAACCCTTATTTCCATCATAATGGCTGAGGCCTGATTGTGGCGCTTTGTGGCCACATGAATGATCGGTTCAGACTAGAAAATAGATCATGACGAGTTGCGTTTGTCCTTTCTACAAGTTCATAATCCGAAATATCAAATCTGCAATGAAGTATTCGCATGACAAAGTGTCCCATTGTTTTTTATAACACATTAAGTAGCAATCACGATTTACGTACAATAACCACATTGTGCTGTTTCATTACCCCATCAGGTGTCAGTTCTCGATCACAGCATTTCCCAGCCTGGCGGGGGAAATCTATTAAACATTAACTAACAACAATGGTGGCAGTTTCTAAGCACTTTATTGCCGCAAGCTGCAGTAGATGTTTGAGGTGTGCGTTGGGCTCTGTGACTCTGCTTGGTTGTTTGAACAATGCGCGTATATTACACTGCGATACATGCAATTTCGCTGATTATAGCAATCTTGAATAACAACCAAGTGATTACAATTTCTTATGACATCCCAAATTTAAAATTAGATTCCATGTACAATGTTTTTTTTTTAATAGTAATGACCATCGTTAGTCCAATCTAGGATATTTTTTGTATGTGTTCTGTGTTGAGTCTAATTAAATTGTAACTATGTATTTGCTACTTTTCAGATTTGAGCTACTCAGCTTTTCTCACAGTAATTGGACATTACAACAGAACCTTGTTTGTTTACTGTGTTCTAAAATAAATGCATAAGCAATAAGGGAGCGTGGAGGGGGCCACCATATAAAGGTTTCTGCTTTCTCGTGATATTTTCAATGGGAGATAAAGGTCAGGTTGAAAACAACATGCTTAGAGAGAAACATGAGACCATTGTTTTTTCACACCTGGTGCGGCGGCCATTTTAACAACTCTAAACATGAAAGCGGGCATTTGGTTCTGATTGGAGACATTATTAACATTGTTAGTGTTGTTTTATTTTAATTAGCTCCTGATATTTAACTTCTGCAATGAAAACGCTAGCTAGCATTTATTATTTGCATTGTTTACATAATCAATTTTCAAGAAATGACACAGAATGGAATGTAAAGCAATTGTGAGTTCCCATAATTTATTCATTAGAAAACAAACAAAATATATTAATCTCAAGTAACGCCCCCCCCCAAAAAATGCAGAGAAACAATTTAATACCTTAACTCATTCACTGCCACACGATGTGCAAAAATGTGTCCGCTCTAGTGCCAAGGATTTTGTCATTGTCACTTAAATTCCAGGACCCACAAAATATTTTAGGATGACATAAACAGTCTATCTAGCGCAAGAAACTAGCGTAAGAGTTATTTCCTAAATTATATGTGTCCAGAGTTATATGAGCTTGAAATGAGGGTGGATGTCCAAAATGCAACGCAATACATACATATTGGTTTATATAGCGCTTTAACAACAGCCAAAGCTGGAACCAAGCGCTAACATGGAAAAAAGGGAAGTGCTGCCTCTTGTGGAAAGGAAAAAACATTGCCAAAGGCCATGGCCAGCCCTTTATCGCCACCCACACAAGAAAAAAACAAAACCCGAACAAATTCAGGGATGGCTCTCTACGTCATATTTTCAATTCCAGAATAAATTTGTGAATGGCAGTGAATGAGTTAATAACAAATGTGGATGACCTAATGGTTTAAAGTGATAAGGGTCCTAAGAGGCAAATCACAGCTACCCAGCAAATAGTCTCTTTTAAGGGTGGACATTTTGTTGACCACTTTGAAGCGAAGAGAACGGACACCGAGGTCTTCTTCTGAGATGCCATCGAAAAAGAAATCTTCATTGAAGATGGGATTGCGGCTCTTTCGTATAACAGTGCTGCGTTGCTTCTGAACTTTCCCTGGAGCCAGTGAAATGCTGACACTGCAGTTAATGATCTTGGAGTCGACGGACAGGGGGTAAAGGCCCTCGGCACTGATTAGTCGGACCCTCAGTCTTTGGTTGTCTGGGCAATACTCCCCTGAGAGTCTCAAGTTACCATCCTTCCCTATCGGCACCATTTTTTCTTTCATCACCCGTTCCCGATGCAGGGTCAAATCCACGGGGAAGATAGTCGGGGGTGCTAGGCTATAGCACCTGGGGAGGGCCTCACTTAACCCCTCCGATGCCCTCCTCATTACGTTGGGACTGTTGTCAGTCGAGCTACCTTCATCTGTAGACAGCGAATTATTCCTGGACACCATAGCCTTCCTTAGGTTCCGCGATAGCAGCAGTTCGTGGCTCAGTGCCTTGAAGAGAGACGACTTGGCAGGGCATCTGGTCAGAAGCGGCGAACTGAAGGGAGACGACTCCGTAGAGGACGTCGTGTCGCTGTCCAGAGCTCCCTGCCAGTTGAAATTGTGTCCTCTCGGGGAGAGTCGGGAGGACAGATTGTTGAGGCTGAACGAGGAGGGAGAGCATAAAGGGGGCGAGGTGATCTTGGAACAGGTGGCGGATCGGCTCCGGGGCAGGAGTAGAGGAGAGGATCCTGGATCGGAGTGGAAGAGAGATTCCTTCCTTCTGGTATGTGGGCTCTCCAGCAAGGTGCAAAACCCGTAGCAGGTCCGAGCTTTGGCCATATGGGGGAGGGACAAGGCAGCCTGGCTTTGAGGATCTGCGTTTGTCGTTTCCTCATCACTACAACCATCATAAGGGCTCTCGTCCACGCTCTCCACTTGGATAATGTGCGGGTTAAAGGCCTCCTGGTGCTCCACCTCAACGTTCTCACAGTGGCTTGCTTTGACAAGACGAACCGCTCGGCTGTGGTCTGTGTTTTTTAGCTCCTGCAGGGATGGGATGGTGGGCGGGATGCAGAACTCTGGGATGTTGTCAGGGGTGATGACATTGGGGAACAGGGACATTTTTTTCTGTTTGTCCGTTTTGTCCCCAAACATGATGTCGCCGATTTTGAAGTTGAATTCTGTTGATGGCATGGGTAGGGTGGAGCTTTCCAGTGAAACGCGGATCTTTTCCACTACCCACATAGATTTGCTGGTTCTTCAAAGTCACCACAACTGAAAGAATATAACTGTCAGCATAAGACATCTCCAGAAATAAATATGTCCAGCATCAAAAACTTGGTGGAAGTATTGCCTTACCTTGTATTATTATGATACAGACTCCCTTGGGCAAGTTTGGTCAAAAAGCTCCAGATAAAAGGTCAGTGAGAAATCTGAGAGTCTCTTTCAGACAGCAGACGGCGGGTTTGAACATCTGGGTCTGTTTGAGAGAGGCAGACAGGTTAAATCAAGCAAGAGACCAACAAATGTAAAACACACCCCCTGCACTCTCGCTGGATCCTCCCTCTGCCTTTAGCTCCCAGTTACCCAGGAAACATCCAAAAGCACAACAGAGCTACAAAATGTTACGATCGGACATTGTGGGTATCAGACCATGCCATGATGAATACCTATGATTGTTTATCACATAAATATGAAGTGATAAACGTCTGTGGAGTACAAACTGGCACTTGGCTGACCTTGTGATTTGAAAAGTCAATATTAACTTTGGAAGCACCTCGTGGGGAGTTTGGTTCATCTTTCAACAGCACTAATTAGATTCACGGGCAAGACAATATTCCAATGGATCGTCATATTCTATTTTTTGCTCAATTTTGGTTTGCTTTAAAATTATTTCTTTTCCTGGTGTAAATTATATGACTTGGGTCACAAAATATTGAGAAACTACTTTTGTACGGGAAAAATATGAGTTGTCTATGCTTGCCCTCTTGTGGTGAGACAGATAATGGTGTCTTAAAGGAACGACAATGAACTTTTGCAATTCGTAATTAATAATAATAATAATAATAATAATAATAATAATAATAATAATAATAATAATAATAATAATAAGACATTTTATTTATCAGTGCATTTTAACACTCTCAAGGACACTTTACAGTCACGGGATAAGAACATGTTTTTTTTCTGCGGGTGAGTAGCGGCAGCCATTCACGCCAGCGTTCATTCAACCCGGAAGTGACACACACTCACGCCACCAATGAATGTGTATACAGACAGACAGTGCTAATATGATACAAAAAAGCCTGAAACTAATTTGTATCGAACGAAAGGATATTTAAAAAGTATATTTTGTCCATTTCATGTGATAATTGCGCCAGCAGTTGTTCTCAGCAAAGACCACTCTTCAAGCAGATCAAGTTGTAAAGTGACCTGAGAGTTTTGAAAGGCGCTCATAAATTAAGTGTATTATGATTATTACGATTATGATTATGATGATGATGATTGTTATTATTATTGTTGTTGTTGTTATTATTATTGTTATTGTTATGTAAATGTCTCCACTGTGAGACTAATAAAGGCATTATTATTATTATTATTATTATTATTATTATTATTATTAATTAGGAATTATTATTATTAGCAAGACTGCATTAAAGCGTAGTATTAATTTATATCGGCGTCAAAATAATAAGAACATGGCAGGAAGACTACAATAAGTTAAATGACAACTCTAAAAGGGGAAGTCAATGCTCTTTACAAACGAACCGAAACAATTATTCTCTATAATTTTAACCAATCACGGCTCACGTCTTTCTGAAGATGAGCTGTGATTGGTTGTTACCTGACCAAAGAGTAACTTGGTTTTGTTAAAATAACCGCCTCCAGAGATGAATAAAAACGGGTGAATTTTACTCCTGAACTCATCTTCCACAAATGCAGAAAATCCATTTGAAATGTGATACAAATATGTTTTTTTTGTTTCTGTGCTCAAATTAAATGTTATTGACGCAGTGGGAAGGGGGGAATCGCTGTTACAATTCATGCGATGCTCCGGCAGGGGGGGTATGCAACCTTTTTTAGTGTGACACTGTCCACCCACTGCATGCTAAACTGAGAGCAAGGATGTTGTTTGACATACACAAACATCAGCTATATACGATTGGTTACCACGAATTAAATCTGTATACCACACGAGCGGAGTGCGTTTTAATTTTTCTACATTTTATATAAAAAAAAATGCTTATGTTCGTATAACACATTCTACTTCTTTGCATGGTGTCACGTTTTCTATGTGGATTACCACAGTTTTTGGCAGGTGCATTTTTCACACGGATATGTCCGGGTATGTGTGTATGCGTCACGTGACATAACTTGACAACATTTCCGTCGAATAAATCTGGCCGTGTGACCCATAATTCGTCTTTTTTTAAACGACACTCTTCCTCATCTCTGCATGTGTAGATAGACGAGGAGGGGCTTGAAGATGAGGAGCAGGCAGGCGTGTGTGTCCGTGTGTGAGTGAGTTAACGCGTGCGTGTTTGTGTATGCGTGTGTGATGTGATGTGTGTGTCGCCTCGCCGTGAGCTCGCTTGCTTCTAACGAGACTCGGAACGACAGCAGGTAGGACCTCGCCTTCACTCTATTCCTTGAAAGGTTCGGGGAGTCCGGTGCTTTTTGTCCAGTAACATTTGGACTGGAAACATGTCATCTTCCTCTTCGCTTGCGTACGACCTCTCCACCGTGCTTAGCGGGATTTGAATGGCTCACTTCACCGCTTGTTCTCGCTCTGGGTCGAAAGATGAGAATCTCAAAGCCTCTCAAGTGGGGTTTCTTCGCCGAATTTAAAGAGTGACCGCTTTTGACAACGACTGCTTAGTTGAATATATGAGTGACCTACTTGTTTTCTCGTGGCATTTGCAAGTCAGTTCCTCGCGTTAGGTTGAGGCAAAACGGTGCTTTCAAGCCCCTCAGTTCAGCATCCTCGCTGCCCTGCACAAGAAATGTGTCATGGTTTACGAACTTGACCTGGATGTTGTGTGGATTGCAGCTGACATTTTGGGTAGTGTACGGCTCTGGTATTAGGTGTGTGGACTGATATGACCAGTGATGATTCTAGGTGTCTTGGGTCAAGTTAGAAAGGTGAACAGAACGTTTGCTTCACAGTTCCTAGAGGGGGGGGGGGGGGGGGGGTGCCAGCTACCTTCCAACGTGCATGTGAGATTCATTCATCCTATGCTTCAGGAATGTCAAGCTCATCTTTAGTGTCTTGGTACATTGTAGCTATGGCTTCTTTCAGATAGTTGTTGTGACAGTGAAACTATATAATTACCATATACAAAACAAATTAATAGTTTTTTTGTGACATCATGTTGAGCTAGTAGTTAGCATAACCACCTCACAGTTCTGAGGTTCAGGGGTTTGACTTTGCTGGGAAGAGTTTGTTAGTTTTCCAAAGACTTGTTTTTTTTTCCTGCCAAAAACTGTCCATTAATATTGGGCGAATATAAGACTCGAAATTGTCCAAAGATGTGATGTGAATAGTAAAGGTTGTTTATTTATGTGTGCCCTGTGATTGGCGACCAGTCCAGGGTATACTGTGTCTGTCAAGTGAAAATCAGTTTAAATATAGGCCTGAGCATGCCTGCACCTGGAATGAGGATAACCCACATCGAAAATTGACTTGTTGCAGCATCCAAAAATTAATAGCTTGTGTTTTATATATATATATGTGCTAGCTTGAATTTACTGTATTGTAACTCATTTACTGCCATTCAACAAATTTATTCGGGAATTGAAAATACAGGAGAGCGTCTAAGGTTTCTTACGCTGAATTGAATTTTTATGTAGTCCTAAAACTCAATATTTTGAGAGTCCTGGAATTCGAGTGACAATGACAAAAACCCTGGCAGTGGAATGGCCACATCTTTGCACATGTCAGGCAGTGAATGAGTTAAAATGAGGATTCATCATCAAAAAAATTGTGCAGTATCTCTGTGTCATGAAAACTGAAAACAATTTTGCAGCAGTCTACCAGAACCACAAAATAGCCAACCATTATTATTATTATTATTATTATTATTATTATTATTATTATTATTATTATTATTATTATTAATACATTTCATTTATAAGCGCCTTTCAAAACTCTCAAGCACACTTTACAGTCACACGAAAATAATACATGCGCCAACTCAACCCGGAAGTAACAAAGTAAAAAAAAAAAACAACTTAACAACAAATAATATGACAACACAGACAGCCATTCATTCTTCAGCACTTTCTGTACCCTGTTTGTGACATGAAGTATGAACTTTAGCTGCCACTTAAACTGATAGGGCAGGCCTAATTTGGCCCGAGGGCCTGAGTTCGAGGCATAATTTACACGTGTGAATATAGACACTCCCCGATTTACGAACATTCGAGTTACGAACAACATGCATAACTTTCCAGTTATGCATCTACATATCATTATAGAGCATATATTTTATTAAATGTTTAATTTTCAGTACAAACCAATACAGGTTACTTATACAAGCCTTAAACATACATTCCATACAAAATATAGTACTGAAGCAACTTACGAACAAATTCACCTTACGAACAACCGTTCGGAATGTATCTTGTTTGTAAATTGGGGCGCATCTGTACTCGTCTTCCCGATATGTACCCAGTGAATGCCCACCGGTCCTGGCTGTCACTTCATCTATCCACCCAAAATCAGCCAAGATAGATACATCCATCCATTTCCCGTACCGCTTATTCCTCATTAGGGTCGCGGGGAGGTGCTGGAGCCTATCTCAGCTGTCTTCGGGCACGAGGCGGGGTACACCCTGAATTGGTTGCCAAAGACACAAAGACGTACAACAGACACTCTCACACTCACACATAGGGACAATTTGGAGAGGTCAATCTGCCTGCCATGCATGTTTTGGGAGTGTGGGAGGAAACCGGAGTACCCGGAGAAAACCCACGCGGGCCCAGGGAGAACATGCAAACGCCGGACCAGGACGCGAACTGGCGACCTCCGCACTGTGAAGTTGGAGTGCTAACCACTCGACTACCGGGCCGCCCAGATAGATACATGTCACCAGCAATTCAAATGAGGCCAAGCAGTGTAGAATATAACCGGATGGAATAGAATTGTCGCTTAAAAAAATAAATTATTTGTATGATGGAGTCCCCCCCAAAAAAATCCCAAATATAATTTAGTCATTATAATTAGCACAGTTTTGCATTTAAAAACTCACGACTCGATACTTTAATTTAGTTGAAGGACAATGTTGCGCAGAGGGAGATTATCGCTTGCGCCTGGGAGAGGAGACTGTCTTCACATTAAAGCTTATCATAGCTGACGTTGGCATCCCATTATTTCAACTTACTGTCAAGTATATTCGATAAAGAGAAAGCAAAGTGTAGTTGTGGAATTTATTTTTGGAGACCTATGCTTTGGGATGTTTGGATTTGGAAAGCTACCACTGCATTCTCATTTTATGGAACTTATATGCGGGGCTGACTTGCCATGCCAACCTCCCTACTGGCTATACATCTTTCTGTCATGCCATTCATTTGGCTGCTGAAATATGTTCCCCCTACCATCCCCACCACCACTCCACCCTCTCTGCTGTGACATCATCTCCCTGATATCCAGGGTCAATTCAAGGATACTTGGACTGCTGGAGAGATAAAAAGTGAAATCTGGCACGTTTCCCCCAACCTTCAAGTGATGCAACCAAGGAAACTCACGCTGTCTCAGCAGGATGCAGACAGCTGTGATTCGTATAGCTTTAAGGCTCCGGATCTCGGGTGGGAGGGCCATTTGCAAAAAGGCTCTGCTTCTGTGATACCAATGAGTCTAGTGAATGGAAGCGACCACACCATGTAGGACTTCGACACATGTGGGAGCTCCACAATAATATGATTGCAAAACATATAAAAACATTCAACCTCGATTTGGACTATCCGTTGCTTAAAAAAGTGATTCTGTAACTTGATTAATTCATTCACTGTCAGACAATGTCAAAAAATATGTTCACTTCAGTGCCAGGGTTTTTGTCATTTTCACTGAAATTGCAAGACCTACAAATATTGAGTTTTAGGACTACATAAACATTCAATACAGTGTTAGAAACCTTAGACTCTCTTCTTTCATCATAAAAAAAGAGTTATTTCCTAAGTGCTTTATTGGCACCCCCCAATTTCCTAAGCGCTTTATTGGCACCCCCGCAAAAAAAAAAAAAATCCGAACAAATTCAGGAATGGCGCTCAGCATCACACGTTTCAATTCCTGAATACATTCGTGAATGGCAGCGAATGAGTTAATTAGTGAGCTAATGTGCCATTCATCTGTGATCATTATTTTGTTCGAACCTCTCCCAACAGATGTAACATTCGCTCTCACAACACAACGTGTAATGCACTAATATTTTGCTTTGTGTAGCCAACTACAGTGGGTAGCTGGCTATTAGAAACATCCCTCGGTATGAAGTCATTCAGTTCTTCGCCCCCAAACACTTCAAACATAAAAACCGCACCATCTTGTTATACTTAACGTCCATGTCAATCAAAACTAAGCATTGCCATCTTCATAAGGGGCAGATTTGTTTTTATGTTAACAGTTCTGGTAACGCATACCGGATTGTGCAGCTGTGTTAAATAAAATGGCTGGGTGAGGAGAACGACAGACTACTATTCATACATCTTTCTGACTGAAAAACGTAGACAATCCAGTGACTGAAGATACACGTCCATACGTGGAGAGACCAACATTTGCATTTACCTCTTATTTCGTGAATAGAAAAGCCAAAAATATTACAGAGATTGAACTCTGCTGGAAAGCCTTTTCTGAAGCCTATTTACTATAATTGAAATGAACGGCATTGTCAGTGGGATTAATGTATACCTGTCCCGACTATAAATAACAGATGTGCTTTGAGTGCATGCACGTATGTTTGCTTTTATGACAGAGCAAAGGCATACTATCCGTCCTACTAAATCAAATGTTATTGAAATCATAAAGCATGGAAAATCAGTCCTGCACCAAGCACAGGTGCGCCTGCAATGTTCAGTCAGTGAAGAGGTTTGGAAGCACGATGAAGCATTGAAAGAGCTTTGAATTTGTTTGCAATAATTACATAAGTACAGGTAACATCCAAGTTACGACTGGCGTTATTTACGACCACCCGTACTTACGACCACGACCGCCAGACCCTTTTAAAAAATATATATTTTTCTATTCTACACCTGGCACCACAACGCGCAAGCAGCCGGAGCACATACTACAATTTTAACCAGCCAACATGTCACACACTCGCACAGCAATCTAATGCGTGACTACACTCAATACAGTAGTTATCCAGTGCAGATACTGTCTAGGCAACATCTCCTGTAGTACTGTACACTGCTTTTTTCCTTCGGCATCTGCCTAAGTCCGAGCGTGTGTGTCAGGCGACCTCTTCTATATTTCTAATATGAAATATAAAATGATAAAAACGACACTAAAAGGTAAGTATAAATTGTATAAATGAACTATACAGTAAACAGTTTTATATACATTACAGGTACAGTTATACAGTAATAAAAAATCGATAATACGAAATATACAATGATAAAAATGACACGACAAGTTGTAAAATTTATAAATGAACTGTAAACAGTTTGGTATATAATAGTAGTCAACAGAAAAACATTGCAACAGATTGACATCGTGTAAACGTCACGTTGGCCATTTTGAATGTATTTTGACTTACGACCATTTGACTTGCGACCATTTTGTCAGAAAAGAACCCGGTCGCAACTCGGATGTTACCTGGAGTTGTTTGTGACTGTGGTCATCGCCACTCACATTCTCTTGGGTGTTGATTCACTTCATGTGCAGCATGTTGTTAGTGTTGTTAGCACGTAGCTTTCACAGTTAAGTGGTTCGCAGTGTGAATCTCAGCTCTGGCACTCCTATGTGGAGCGTCCCTTTCCTCATTCTGCTTGAGGGTTTTTTTTCTCAAGGTACTCCAGTTTATCCCAATTTCAAAAATCATACATGTTAGGTTGATTGAAACTTCTAAATTGCCCAGAGGTGGGTGATTGGCAATGTTAACCATATTTTCCCTGTAAACTGGCTACCAGCCAGCGCACCATCTTCCAAATTCAGCTGAAATAGACCTCAGCTCACCCGTGGACCAAATGAGAAGAGGTTTTCTCAAAAAATGGCTTTATCTAGTTTAGAGTTTTGCAGTCAATTCATTCCAAAAAATATGGAAACATTTTGTAATTACAATAATTCGGTCAGCCTGCAGGTTGACTGTTTAGCGAATGTAGAAATGTAGGTTTCGATTTTGCCTCCAACCTTCCCGTGTGGAATATACATGTTCTTTCTGTGCCTGCGTGGTTTTTTTCCGGGTACTCTGGTTTCCTGCCACTTTCTAAATCATGCAGGGTAGTTTGAATGGCCACTCCATATTGTCCCTCGGTGTGATTTGGAGCGTGAATGGTTGACATGTCCCGCGATTGGATGGCAACCATTTCAGAGTATAACCCGTCTATTGCCCGAACACCTGCTAGCATAAGCATGCCTGCGACCCTTGTGGGGATAAACTGGTGATAAAATGGATGGATGAATAGTTGGGTGGCGTAAAGCACAGGTGTCAAAGTCAAGGCCTGCGGGCCAAATCTGGCCCGCCATATAATTTTATTCGGCCCACGAAAGCATATCAAACTTGTGAAATTGCATGATGATATGCTAAAGTCCGACCCAAAATTTCAAATTGTCCCATATAAACCACATTAACAGTCATTATTGTTTAGTTTGAATTTGAAAACTAGTTATTCGTTAACTCATTCACTGCCATACGCTGTGCAAAAATGTGGGCACTGCAGTGCCAGGGTTTGTGTCGTTTCCACTGAAATTGACACTCAGAATATTGTATTTTAGGACTACTTAAACATTCAATGCAGCATTAAAAACTTAGACTCTCTTCTTTCTTAGTTAAGTTAATTCCTAAATTATATGGGTCTGGAGTTATCTGAGCTTAAAATGAGGGCTGATGTACAATACAATACAATATACAATATACATACATACATATTGATTTATATAGCGCTGAAGCTGTAACAAAGTACTAACATGGACAAAATGCAAATCCTGCCCTCTTGTGGAAGGGAAAAACATTGCCAGAGGTCTGACCAGTGCTTTATCGGCACCACCAGCAAAAAAAAAAAAAAAAAAAAAAAAACAAAACCTGATCAAATTCGGGAATGGCTGTGAATGTGTTAATTTGTTGTGTGCTCTGTATGGAATATGTGGAGGGGATTAAACATTCTAATGGCTTCCCCAAATTCATAATGGCCCCCGAGACGAAACCGTAACTACAATGTGGCCCGAGGCAAAAAAATGACTTTGACACCCATGGCGTACAGTTTATGTGATTAATTGCTGTGGGAAAAGGCAAGGTGACGTTATTCTGATCCATTCATTGGGAAGCTACATTCCTCTCAACTGTTGCTCTCTCACATTCCTGGTTGGAATTCTTCCGGATAGTCAGCTGTAGGGCGGGAAGTGTTTTTTTTTTTTTTTTTTTTACAGGAATCACTGGAGAATGTAATTGTTGAACCATATTTAATGCATGAGTGTGTAGGAGGTGGCAACTGAAACACAGCCCGTGCTGCGGAAGGTGACCCCGCCTTCTATGCGTACGGCTGAAATAGAGCTATCCTGTGGCGTTTTCTCACTGCTGCCTCTGTGATCACTTCAGGGCCTGGCACTCTTCCAGAGCTTTCTCCACACAACACCAGTTAGATGTATATACACGGGGCTTGCCACTCTCTCTTCTCCCTTTGCTCCATCAATCGGAATTCACGATTTCCTGTGTGTTTCCCGGCAGATGGATGTTGCAGCCAATCTGTGTGTGTGTGTTTGCGTGTGGCGGGGGCGGAGGGATTTATTGCACATGGGCCACTTAATTTTTTTATTAGCAACCTCTCCCTACTTAAAGTTTTAAATTGTGGCTGTAATTGAAAATGTCAGATTGTGCTAAAATTAAGCAGATTAGAATGGTATCATATTCAATTATTATATTAATTATGTATTTTTCAAAGACGTCTGTGTAAGCTCTCAGTCGTACAGGAGTGGTCCATCGATGAGAAGCTTTCTTCATTTTATATCCCTACTGTCCAGACGTGGCTGTGCCAGACTCTATGACAGGTCCCTGGTTGAGGGGAGCAGAGGACTATTCCCTGAGGCTGCACTGAATACTTCTATTGTCCTGACTGATTACTTCGATTGTCCTGACTGATTACTTCGATTGTCCTGCCTGATTATGGTGTATATTTCTGGCCTGATTGCCCCATTTGTTTTGGTATCACCTCATCAGCATAACTAAGCCTATGTTGCCTAAGAAGTCTGTTGTAAGTACGATCCAAATTAAACCTTACCCCACCATGGCGATTTAGTGAAGGATTTTGCTGTTTTATAAAAATAGCTTCTTTTACTCCCCCTTCAAATCATCTATTTTATTTTGCTAAGATTTTAACCTCATTGTCGTCAAATCAGAATCAGAATCATATTTATTGCCAAGTATGTAGAACACACAAGGAATTTGTTTCCGGTCGAACACGCTGCACTAGTATCATCATCAAAAAATTGCAAAGAGGCACTATACAGTTCAATTTGGGCTACTGTTCAAAGAGTTAATGGCTTGGGGGAAGAAGCTGTTTAAATGTCTGCTGGATTTGGTGCGCATGGATCGGTAGCGCCTGCCTGAGGGGAGTAGCTGAGTGATTGCTAGCTTTTAGGTGCATATGTACTGCAGATTGAGGCCCACTGTGATGTTGATAAAGTATTTTTTTGAGAATTGGTTTAGTCTCCCCAATGTATCACTCTTTACAATTTTCATTGATACAATGTATTGAATAAACTACATGACTTTGTTTTTTAAATATTTTTGAAACGTGAAAGAAAAGCAAAATAATCATTGTACTTTGTACAATGATACATACAACGTATGTATCATTGTACAAAATCTCACTTGTCCTGTTTGCCATTTGACTCAGCATGATTCAGACTTGATCTTTACCCCTTATACTTACTACTATTTTTGTTACTGCTTTATTTCCTGTATATGATAGCTGTCCATGTTAAGCGATTTGTTACAGCCTCAGTGCTATATAAATCATTATTTATTGATTGATTGATTTATTTGTTTAGTTATTTATTTGTATGGTTATTTTTTTATTTATTTGTCGGGTTTCTGGTTATTAATTAATTAATGTATTTATTTATCTGTTTTCATATTTATTTATTCATTTATTTGTGTATTTATTTATTTATCTAATTGTTTATCTAGTTATTTATCTGTCTGTTTTGTATTTATTAATTACAGTAAAGTCTCGTTATATCGATATCGGATATATCGATAGTCCCGGCTATATCGATACTATTTCTATGCACGCACGGAGAAAATTACATGCAAACAGTGTCGGATATATCGATAGTCCCGGTTATATCGATATTTTTTCGGACTCCCTTGAATATCGATATAACGAGACTTTACTGTACTTTATTCATCTATTTTCTTATTTGTTTATTTATTTATGTATTTGTTTGTTTGTTTGAGTGTGTGTTTGTTTGTTGCTGTTACAAAGCATGCTTCTCTACAGGGACAACAATCCGCCATCTTTTCATATTCAACAATAAAATCTGAAAGAAAAAAACCCAGCTCCCTGAATAATTTGTCAACAATTTCTCATATTTACATTTACATACATCGTCCAGAAAGAATGCTGAAGTGTTAGCATTGCATTAGCAAGAAGTAGGTCAGTAGATGCAAGCATGATGTCGTTCAGGTCAGCAGCACTTGCCTAGCCTATGGCACTTCTCATTAGCAGGTCAGATGGTACGCCAGTGTGAGTACCAGACGACAGGTTTTCTATTGCGCCGTCCTGGACTGCAGCCGTGGGCCCAAAGTAGGTTAGCAGCCTGCATATTACTGAGGGTTCCCCTAGCGCCAGATGTCGGCTAAGATAAATAGCAATCTCCTTTTTTTATGCTATGATGCTCCAAGCTATAAATCTTTGCATAAATATTTGTGCTCTTGATTAAGCGGTACGATAACTTTATTAAGTTCATTACGTAGTTGACTACAATTTAGCAAAGGGATTTGATACATGATGGTTTCTGATATGAGCTTGTGTACTTTTTAATTTGAACATGTCCCCGAAGGATGATGGTTACATGGTAGCGTATCGATTTGTCATGAATAATTTGATGTATGAAAAAAAAATGAGAAAATTGCATTTGATGTCTTAGATTTGTTGAACAAGGTTCATTGATGATGTGTTATACCCAAGACCAACGACACATGTATGCACCTTCACTTTGAAGCCAAGTGATTGTCAGCATTACATATCATATGATGTCTTCCCGAAGATCATGTGAAAGCCTCAGTAGGAGGGAGCCTGTGCGATGTGACAGAACCAACATTTCTTTTGTCTCAGATATCTTTGCATCCTCTACATGGAATGATTACGAATCAGTTGTGTCAGTTACACATGGGGATGTAATGTATGCGTTTCCGTTCAAGTCAATACTTTCTCATTGTGCTGTTCTCTTCCAAATGAAACAGCCATAGCGGGTCTTGTTAGTCACACAATCCATTGAACATTTAATCACTTGGTGGTTTTTTTTCCTTTTCAAAAAAAATGTGAATAATGTCCGTACTTGTGCTCAAAAGCTTCTATGCTTCTAGGTTACTCTCTAAAGTAGACAGAAGCTAATGTCCAATTATTTCTGAATAAAGAAATGTAATTCCAGATATCAGTATTTCTGTCTCGAAAGTATTTTCGGACAAAGGCTTTTATGGGGTTTGCCTCTTTCATTAGCATGCCAAATGCTTCGCCGACTTCATGGCGTCTCTGAGGAATTCCCTCAAGTGTCACAGGTTGGTGACAAGGGCAGCTGTGATCAATAATTATTGATCCGCATTCGTGATACGTCACTGCCAAATATAGATGACTATGAGGGCTGTGCTCGCACAGAAAACCACTTGAAAAAAATATATCGTTATTTATTTATTTATATCCAATGTATTTATTTATGTATTCATTTTTTATTTATATTTTTATTTATGTGGTTGTTTCTCTGTTTATTTTTCATTTATTTGTTTATTTTATTTCTGTACTTCTCAAATTATGTATTTATGTTTTATCCATCCATTTACTTATGTAATTATCACATTATTTAAGTATTTAGCAAACCATTTATGTATTTATTCATTTATTCAATTATCCATCCATTTATTTATGTATTTATCGATTTATTTATTTATCCAAACATTTATTTATGTAGTTATCGAATTATGTATATTTTTATTTATGTGGTTGTTTATCTGTTTAATTATTCATTTATTTGTTTATTTATTTATTTTATGTATTTATTTATTTACTTATTTATATAGTTATCAAGTTGTTTATTTATTTATCCATCCATTTACTTATGTATTTATTTATTTATTTATCCATTTATGTAATTTTTTTCAAAGTATTTATTCATCCAACCATTCATTTACGTAGTTATCAATTTATTTATTTATTTATTTATTTATTTATTTGGC
The DNA here is from genome assembly GCF_051943395.1 of Hippocampus bargibanti. Lineage (NCBI taxonomy): Eukaryota > Metazoa > Chordata > Actinopteri > Syngnathiformes > Syngnathidae > Hippocampus > Hippocampus bargibanti. Next base: position 8,128,059 of record NC_142738.1, on the reverse strand, counting down.
AATACATGCATTTAGCAATACGTATATTTCTTTATCTATCCATCCATTTATTTATAATGGCTTCGTCAGCGAACTGACGAAGCCTCTTGGATAGGAGGCGAACTAACGAAGCCTCTTGGATAGGAGGCGAAACGTCCGAAACCTTCAAAATTGTACAGATGACGGCTGAAGAAACCTTCTCATCGATGGACCACTCCTGTACGACTGAGAGTTTACACAGACGTATAGCCAGAAAAATGTTTAGCCCGACAGTATTTGGGTGAAATGTGATATTTTAACAATACATTTAATGCACCTTCCGCTTGCCTTGTTCTGGTTTTGTTCCAACCGTCCCCACCTCTCCAAGTCAAGGCTCTCAGCATGATACCTGAACGAAGCCATGAGCTGCCTTCCAGGAGTATAAAATTGTGGTATACGTACCTCAGAATCAGAATCAGAATCATCTTATGGAACCAGGCAATGTATAAAAAGGTTTGCCAGTACATTCTGGCGCACTGTTATCATTCCCATTCTTCATTTTGGCCGCATGTCATCTCAATTTGTATTTGATATTTTACAGGAAGGCTTGAACTGACATTTTCTTCAGCTCAGAAAACATTTTTTTTTTCTTGAATGCTATATGACTACTCTTAATCTCTGCTGACCGCGAAGATCTCCGGTGTTGTTTGACTTGTGGCTTACAGAAATGTCGCGGGCGTTCAAAGGCGACACACCTGATGCCAGCAGCGCTGTAATTATGTCTCGACACTCGGTTGCTACCGACTATCTAGCATGATGAAGGTCGGTTGGTTCATTACGTGCTGGCGTTTTTAATGTTTCTGAGCGTGGAACGAATTAGGGCATTTAAATTGAAAACGCGTCTCTGCTTACAAAATGATCTAGTTTAGAAATTTATTTTAAATCCAATTAATTTCATAAGTAGCGGTACCATTGTATTCCGTCTTCAATTCCTCTACAATGCCCTTTAATGATCTCTACAGTCTATTAAGTCACTACTACAGAGTAGATTTGAGGGTTAACATGCTGCTTTTTATTGAAGACGCAAAGGTCAGTTGCGGTTTGAGAGAGATTTATATAGGGGGTACAGGGGGAGGGGTAAATGAAACCCAATGGTATTGTCATTGAATGGCACAGTCTGGAACGTCTTGGGGAAAAAATGACAGCCTTATATTTTGACGTCAAAGTCAATCCAGGGTCTGTTTGGCTTCTCACGTGACAGCAGGTAGAGGTTTCATGAGCATCACTGGAATCCCTGCTGGGATGTCACAGTCTGCGAAGCGCTGCTGACTGAGAGAACGAACGCTCTGTAGTGTCGCCGATAACTGCGGACTGCGTTTTCACTTTCTCACCCAAATGATTCATTTTTTCGTTGGTGTCCTACAGAATGTGCTAATATGGTGATTGTATTCCTTTAGCCTTGTATATGAAGCTCATCAGTCGTGACTTGACCTTGTTCAGGGTAAAGTGACTACTTACCCTGAGTCGATCAGTATTTTGAGTTCCATTTATTACTGTGGTTTGACTATTTATGTTGTCAATATTATATAAATAAAAAGTCAATATTCTGTGGGTCCGTGGAATTCAAGTGACAATGACAAAAACCCTGGCATTGGAGCGGACACATTTTTGCACATGTCTGGCAGCGAATGAGTTATTGAAACTGCACTTTTACATATATAAAAAATCCTGATTCTTGCTGAATATTTCTGTCAGAAACTACGGCAGTATCAATTAAAAGTTTCAGGGCTTTCTCATTTTCATGGGATTCTCCTTTTTTATTTCCTGTACCGCAATTGCAAAAAGCTGTCAAGCCGTTTATATATTTTGCACTATTCTCTTACCCCGGTGTGGAATAAACATGATACGATCCGCCAGATCTTTCGACACTAACTGCCAGTGACCAAATACGAGAGGATTTCTGCCTTCCACTGTGGCTTGTTCGCATACAAGCTACCATCTGTTAATCTTCCAACATGAATCTGACCTTGTAAATGAGGTGACCTTCTCTTCCGATATCATGTCCCGTCTCATGGTTGAGCGCAGCATCCGTTTTAAGCGCTTACCGGAGTAAAAAAGGTCACATGGTTTCATTGAACAAATATAGATGTCTGTTTTTGTTTGTTTGTTTGTTTGTTTTTTTTGTTTTTTTTTTTTGGACAGGTGTGACTGAAATCATATCGTGGAGTTTTATCCTGTCACGGTTTGTGTAAGCTAACAGTCGTACAGGAGTGGTCCATCGATGAAAATGTTTCTTCAGGTGTCATCTGTACTTCATTGAAGGCGTCTGACGTTTCGCTCCCCATCTGAAAAGCTTTGTCAATGAACTAAAATTTTTGCTGGTAGCTCTGGCCCTTTATACTCTCTCTCTCTCTCTCTCTCTCTCTCTCTCTCTCTCTCTCTGTCTCTCTCTCTCTCTCTCTCTCTCTCTCTCTCTCTCTCTCTCTCTCTCTCTCTCTCTCTCTCTCTCTCTCTCTCTCTCTCTCTCTCTCTCTCTCTGTATATATATATATATGACAAAAACAAACCAACCAAATAATTGGTAGTAATAATTGGCCGGCGCTACCAGCAAAAAAATGTTCGCTGACGAAGCTTCTCGTATGAGGAGCAAAAACGTCCAACACCTTCAAAGAAGTACAGATGACAGATTAAGAAACCTTTTCATCATCTTGTCACAATTGCTTTTTATTCTGTAGCTGAACAAGAGGTAAACGTTTTTGTTTGATTATCTCAGAAGCATGCTAGACCCCGGAAGTCAAGCAGATGGTTGGACAATCTCTGCCCCTTCGGCGGTACTTCTTGCATGCTTATCCGAATGTATTAATTTAGAGTCTAAAAAGATGACTCTGCCATGGATCTGATTTTTTAAATGCATTTTTTAATGCATATAATTGCTCTCCACCAGCCAGTCCAGTTTAAGGTAGATGGTAACACATTGCAGAAAAGATGCGTAAGATTACAGAGTGTACACCAAAAATAGACATCATTGTTTCCCTACCGTCCATTATGTGCTCTGATTTTTCCCCTCGGCTATTCTTTGGTGAGTGAAATCGGTGCTGCTGAGAAACATATGTGGAACAGTAAAAAAAGACTGGAAAAAAACTGTATTTGAGGCAAGCAGTCGGGAAATGTACAGTCCACTAGGTTGGAGTATTTCATCTTGATCTGTGGGATGTTTGCTGGATGTCAGCGAGACATCAACACAAAGTGCCCCGTTGTTCTTATGATCCATCACCCTTTTCAACGGCACAAAACAAGAGAGGAACAGGATTCTGTGGAAGATGATATATTAGGCTGTAGGAGCCATAAACAGATCGTCTATCTGCAGTCATTGCATGTGTATACTCTATGGACACAAGTATTGGGACACAAAGGGATTTACTCTCGCTAGTTAGCGACCCAGTGAATCAGTTGCTAGCACGTCAACCTCACAGTGGGGAGGTCCAAGGTTTGATTTTGGGGATGCAACCTTCCCATGTGGAGTTTTGGATTGAATTGGATTGGATTTGCCTTTATTAGTCTCACAGTGGAGACATTTGTTCTTCTGCTCTGGCCTGTGTGGGTTTTTTTTACAGATGTTCCAGTTTCCTCCTATATTCCCAAAAGGAGTGGCAGGCTGATCAAACACTGTAAACCACAGGTGTCAAAGTCAAGGCCCGGGGGCCAAATCTGGCCCACCACATAATTGTATCCGGCCCACAAAAGGAAATCAAGCTTGTCAAGTACCATGTTGCTTGCTAAAGTCCAAACCAAAATTTCTAATTGATTCATGTAAACCATGAAAACAGTCATTATTTTTAACTTCAAATTTGAAAACTAGTTATTCATTAACTCATTCACTGGCATTCACAAATTTATTTGGGAATTGAAACTATGACCTCGAACTCCATTCTCGAATTTGTTCGAATTTTGCTTTTTCATGGTTGGATGCCGATAAAGCGCTGGCCATGGCCTCTGACAATGTTTTTTTACTTTTCCACAAGAAGGCAGCATTTCCCTTTTTTTCCATGTTAGCACTTTGTTCCAGCTTCAGCTGTTGTTAAAGCGATATATAAACCAATATGTATGTATTGCATTGTATTTTGGACAGCCACCCTCATTTCAAGCTCATATAACTCCAGAACTTTGGAAGGAACTTGTTTTTTCTGATGAAACAAGAGTGTCTAATGTTTCCGATGCTGTATTGAATGTTTATGTAGTACTAAAACTCAATAGTCTATGGGTCCTGGAATTCAAGTGACAATGACAAAAACCCTGGCACTGGAGTGAACACATTTTTGCATGTCTGGCAGTGAATGAGTTTGACACCCCTGCTCGAAACTGTCCCAAGGTGTGAGTGTGAGCGTTGATGGTTGTGTATCTCTGTGTGCCCTGCGATTGGCTGGCAACTGGTTCAGGGTGTTCCCCATCTACTTCCCAGAGATGGCTTGGAGAGACTCCAGCATCCCCGGCGACCCTTGTCAGAATAAAGTAGGTCAGAAAATGGATGGATGGGTGCAGTTGGTGAGGTGAGGAAGGTGGTGTTATTTTTGTGGTTATGTTGACTCTATTTATGGACTACTTTCACCGGGTGTTAATCAAAGCGTTAATCAAAGTAATCACTGATTTATTATTTTTTTTCGGGGTCAAATGCTAAGCTATTGACCCCTGAACCATGTCGGCTGATTTTTTAAATATTTTTTTTATATATTTATTCAATTATTTATTTATTTTCATTTTTAAGCCTGTCCACTTGATGCAGAGAGCCGCCCCACCCCAAGTCTGGTTCTTCTCAAATGTGTCTTTTGTTTCCAAATGGGGAGTTTTTCTTCCTACTCCTGCCAAGCACGTTCTCATGAGGAATTTTTTGTGTCTTTAAACCGCTGCTCAGCACTGCATTTTAAATCCATTATGCTTCATATACATGTGCATATATATTTCTCTCTGTCAAGGTTATTTCGTTTTCTTCTGCTCAAAGTGATGCGGCTTCAGAACATTGAACATAAAGTACTCTCCACCGTTGCAGGGTCTGTCACATCCTGACAGCTGTTTACTGCTCCTTGGCTTTGTCCGAGGTCAGATGTCTTTAAAAACAGCCCTTCGCTTTCAGTTTGAAAGTGGCTGATTTACATTTCCACCGACGTAATGCGTTGTGTTTATTTCTGACTGGGTTTGTGATCCGGTATCAAATGCTTTGCTGTCACATTAGGGATGAATGGCATTATTATTGGATGACTCGCATAATTTGTGGCATGTATGAGCTCAGATAAGGGCTGATATGGAGAAGCATATTCATTACTGTTTATTTCTTGGTGCCGAGCCATTGTCATGATAAATGGAGTGTATCTCAAGAGGGGGGAGTGCATTGCAAAGGTAAGCTTGGGAAGTGAAACGGATGCCTCATCTGCTGAAAAATAAAACATTTTGATTGAGTGAATCAGATACCTTTGAGAGCAAAGTGCTGCAAAAGCAAAAAAAAAAGACAAATCCAGCACATTTATTTTCGGAGCACAATCCAGCAGTATCCGTCTCCTCTCCCTTGATGGTACCTTGCATTGATGTGCGAGGCACACAAGCAGCCCACCAGGTGCATTTGGGGGAGCGGAGCGGAGGGAGTGGATGTGCCTATTGCAGTAATTTTTTATCATGTGTCACACTGCATATTTATATCTTTTGATTCCGTGCCAGGGTTTTTGTCATTGTCACTCGAATTCCAGGATCCACAGAATATTGACTTATTATTATTATTATTATTAGTATTATTATTGTTGTTATTATTATTCACTGCCGCATATGAAACCTGAGACTCTCATCTTTCATCAGAAAAAAATTCCTAAATTATATGGGTCTGAAGTAAATCCAACTTTTCTATTTTGGGTTCCGGTTATGTTGTTTCTTCTTTTTGCAACATGCGAACATTCATGACAGACAACAATGCATGCTAAAGGCACTAAAGATGGCATACCAACACACACATTGCCTTTTAAATTGAACATTATAAAACTGAATGAATGAATGAATGAACAACGGCCTTTTGCTATGTGACATGCAGAACGGAAATTGTAATTTGGGGGCTGTAATAATAATAATAATAATAATAATAATAATAATACATTTAACTTATAAGCGACTTTTACTCTCACAGTCACTTTACAGATATGTTTTTCTGTCGGTGAGCAGCGCCAGCCACACGCGCCAGCATTCATTCAACCCGTAATAACTAAAATACAGTAGATAGAACGCTAGCTAGCTAGCTAGTAGATTGCGAATAGGTAGCTAGTTGGCATAGTTAGCGAGCTAGCTAGCGCGTTAATTGTTCTTTGTAATTGCACCAGTTAACCTCTGGGATTAAAGGAGTTGTAATAAAGACAAGCGGGTCAGAAGAAAATTTCTCCTGGTCCAATTTTAGGGAATCCACCCAAAATCAGGTATGACTGAGAGCTTACACAGGTATGAAAAATAGTTGAATTCTATATCTCCATACATGAGTGTTACATAGTGTTCAGTCTTGGCACGTACTCAGCAATTATCTTCAAACTTTTCTATTGCGTTCAGAAACAATTCTCAGAAGTCATATGATGGGGTCTTTGGCCGTCATCCTACAGATATTTTCTGGGATCCTCCCAGAAGAGTGGAAGCTATTATGGCCGTAAAGGGAATGACATTTCATTCGTTTTCACTTCCTTTATGTTTAATGTCCAGATGTCCTCGTATAGAATACATTACATTCCACGAATGGTCAAATAACAAGCTGGCCTTCGCATGCTGTATAAGTTTTGTGACTTATTCATGTTGTTGCAAATGTGACCATGAACGGTTCCAACAAAAGATCGCAATGCAGTGTAACAAAAGACAAGAAAGTAACGCGGTTATTATTGGGACCTATTTAGGTTTTGTTCATATTGGCCTGCATTTTTAGGGTACTGTGTTGGGTACCTGTATCAAGGGTGACCATAAAAAAATTTAGCCTCCCTACACACAGTCCTTATCCGCCCACCGTTGCTGGCTTTTAAATTCCCTCAAATGATCTTTTTTGCGGACGTGTCTATCGCTAAATGAAACCAAAAACAATTTAGGCTAGCAACTAATGCGCCAATACAAGGCCTACACAACCTGCATCTCTCTACGATATAGATATTGTCTGCTCTCTCTGGACATGAACCATGTAGGACTAATAGAATTTCACATCTGCCTCCCATCCCTAGAGAGTGGAGAACTGATCGTTTAAAATCATGGTTTTTCGGCAAGAACAAGAGAGAGGCAGATATGTCGACGCGTCACTTGTAGCCAACCCAGTTACAGTACAGTACAGTACAGTTAGTTGACTTTGAAATGCGCCGACCCAGTTGTCCTTTTAAATCATTTACTGCCAGACGTGCAAAAATGTGTCCAGTCCAGTGCCAGGGTTTTTGGATTTTTGTCATTGTCACTTGAAGGACCCAAATAATATTGAGTTTTAGGACTACATAAACAGTTAACACAGCGTAAGAAACTTTAGACTCTTTTCTTTCATCAGAAAAATAGTTAATTCCTAAATTATATGGAGTTATATGATCTTGAAATGAGGGTGAATGTCCAAAATACAATGCAATATAGACTTATTGGTTTATATAGCACTTTAATAACAGCCGAAGGGAAAAACACTGCCAGAGGCCATGGCCAGCGCTGTATTGGCATCCAAACAAGAAAAAACAAACCCAAACAAATTCCTAAATTGCACTCTTCATCATATTTTCAATTCCCGAATACATTTGTGAATGGCAGTGAATGAGTTAATTTAATGTAATTAAAATTTAATGAATAAAATACTTATCTAACTAATAAACGTTATTAATATTAGTAAAATGTATGTAATTTAATTAATATAAAATGTTTAATTTGATTAATAAAATATAATAAAATGTTATGTAATTAATAACATTTAGTTGAATTTAAAATGTAAATTTAATTGACATTCAATTTAATTTTAAAGTTGTATAATATTTTTAAAATTGTATAATAAAAACATTACATCATTGAAATTACATACATGGCTACACCAGAAAAAGACAATTTCTAGCTAAATACCATAATGTGCAAGAAGTCATGTCAGCATAAACTTGCCATTTATGTGTAACGTCATACATTTATGATTCAAGATGACCGATAGGAAGTTTTGTTTGGCAATTCAAAATAAATGATGACAAGGTTAGTTTCATTTTGTTATTAGATGAATATGGAAAAAAAAAGCTTATTTTTCCGGAATTATATTACAACACGTTACAGGCACATCATTTGGAATAATGGCCCTCTACTTGACAATTACTGCTTCATGTCATTGCTCCCAGATGGCGCTCAGTCGGAAGAGGAGCACTGAAAAACTCTCGATGAATGAAATCAAACACTTTTTTATGCAATTATTCCGTCTCATATACAAAATTCATCAACATATTCATTTTGTATTACGAGACCGTGGAGGAGCATAGTAATAGTGCCAACCAATCAGCGAGTATAAAATTTAAGCATGCCGGTTAGGATGAGTTTTCTTTTCCTGAAAATTAATACTGGAGACCATTTTGTGTTGTCATTCTTCCTGATCCAAACCATCCACATTTTTATCTATTTTTTTATGATACATTTTTAAAAATATTGTACACATTTTATTACATATAATTAAATTAAATGTCAATTAAATTATAGATTTCAATGCAACAAAATTGTATTAATTATATTAAATGTTATTATAGTTTATTAATTAAATGAAATATTATATTAATTAAATTACATGAATTTTATTAATGTAATTATAAATTATTTATAGTAATTAAATTAGGTACAATGTATGGATTATATTAAATAATTATTAAATTTTATGAAAATTATTACCGTTTATTATTAAAGATTTTATGAATTTAATTTTAATTAAATTAAATTAACACATTCACTGCCATTCACAAATTTATTTGGGAATTGCAAATATGACATAGAACGTCATTCCCAATTTTTTTTCGAGTTTTGTTTTGTTCTGTTTGGGTGCCAATAAAGCGCTGACCATGGCCTCTGGCCTCTGGCAAGGTTTTCCCTTCCACAAGGGGGCCGCATTTGCCTTTTTTCCATGTTAGGAATTTTGTTACAGCTTCAGCTTTCGTTAAAGCGCTTTATAAATCAATATGTATCTATTGTATTTTGTACAGCCGCCCTCATTTAAAGCTCATATAACTCGGGACCCATATAATTTAGGAATTAACTCTTTTTTTCTGATGAACGAAGAGAGTCTAAGGTTTCTTACACTGCATTAAATGTTTATACAGCCCTAAAACACAATATTCTGTGGATCCTGGAATTTGAGTTACAATGACAAAAACCCTGGAACTGGAGTGGACACGTTTGCACATCTGGCAGTGAATGAGTTAAAAATTGTAATTACATTTTAAAAGATTATAATAATTCAAATAATAATAATAATAATAATAATATTAATAATAATAATAATTATTATTATTATTATTATTGTGGATTTTTTAAACATTATTAACATAAATTATTATACATTTTTAGTGGAGGCCATTCTGGGTTCTCATTCTCGATCCATGCCATCCATATCATTGTGATCAGTTAAAAGCATTCAAAGTTACTAACGTTAATCTAACACATGTCAATCCACAGTATATGACAGATCACAGCAGCAAGAAGTTTCACTGTCATCATCCACCAAAATAAATCCCCTTTTCTTTCTCTGTGGTGCTTCCAGCGTTTAGCGACTTTAGCCTTTCGTAAATCTACTTTACCGCGGCGTCTGTTGTGCCCATGCCATGCCACTAAATAACACCCAGCGAGGACACACAACAATGATTTCATTTTCTGGCTCTCGCTCATGTGCTGCTCCCCCCCAGGTCGGCGGATCTTGATTACATGATGATGCCATAAAAACAGGAGAGATTAAAAGAAACAGCAGAGCAGCTACTGTGTAGCCAGTCTCACCGTTTGATAGACGTTTAAGTCCGGGAAAGGGGGAAGGGGTTTAGCAGGTCAATGCTGCTGTTTTGATTGCTTCTCCAAGATGTTTGGATGGCGTATCTTTTTGCCTTGTAGGCACTGACAGGTTGGTTGCTTGCTACAGGAGCTACTCCTGTCAGATGATCCCAACCCTGTCAAAGACCTGCAGAGCCTGACAGATGTAATTGTTGGTTTAGGCGGTTATTGTAGAACTCAGCAGGGCTATTTTAGTGGTCATTTTGAGAGTGCATCCCCGCCGTGGGTGTAAGCATGTATTTACAGCACACTACTAAACCTTCAGTGATTTTTTTATGCTTTATGGATCTATAGTTTGATTTTGTGATCATAATATTTTTTTTTTATGTTTTGTAAAGCACTTTTTAAGGCTTTAGCGGTTGCGATGGCTCTGTAGAAATAAAGCTGTATTGTGTTCTGTTTTATGTTGCTTTATCTAATAATAATAATCATCATAATCATAATAATAATACTTTTCATTCATAAGCACCTTTCAAAACTTTCAAGAACACTACAGTCACTTGTTAAGTTCTCGTGGATGTATAACAAGGGTGTTAACCGATTTTTTTTTTTTTTTTGCCGCGGGCCACATTGTAGTTACGATTTCCTCGTGTGGGCTCGTTATAAATTTGGGGAAGCCATTAGAATGGTTAATCCCCGCCATATATTACATCTAAAGCGCGCAACAAATAAATGAAATACTAGTTTTCAAATTTGAAGTCAAAAATAATGTCTGTCATTGTGGTTTACAATGAACAATTTGAAATTTTGGTTTGGACTTTTGCAAGCATCATTGAATTTCACAAGTTTGATTTGCTTTCGCGGGCCGAATAAAATAATCTAGCAGGCGAGATTTGGCCCCCGGGCCTTGGCTTTAACTCCTATGATGTACAACATAAACTATTTTGTGCCTTGTAATGCATTGCACCCTATATATGAAAACACCTTCCAAATAGCCCATACATTGGAAGTGCGCCTTATATGTGGAAAATACGGTAGGTAGTGAGGAGCAGGAAGCTTGTTGCACCTCATTCACAATGTCTTATTTCACATCTCTATGGCTCGTAAATAAAATCTCGTTGCGCTTCATTAATCCTGTCACGCGTGAAACAGACAGATGCATTCGATGGGCCACTAAAAACAATTGGGTCGGTTTAAAGCGCTTGTGTCTCATTTTACTGGGACATTACTGGGTTAAATATTGGCAAAATGGTTGGCGATCTTTCACATTGCACATTGCTCCATGCTCCCATGTCACCGAGCTCTACGATCGATCCAACTATTGAGCACGGTCCGAAGTGGTAGATGCAAGTGAAAAAACGGAGTCTCCCCCTCCCCCTTTACAACAAGAGTCACCTTGAGTCAGGCCCTCCTCCTTTCAGAATCAGAATCAGAAAACCTTTATTCGTCCCACAATGGGGAAATTTGCAAAATTGCAAAACAAATGGGGAAATTTGACTTCTTCATGTGAAGCTGCTCATCGAGAGTGGATCTCTCGAAGAGATTTTTGCTTTAATGATCGTCATGGGACAGCCCTGTCACCGATTTCTGTGCGAATGAGATGCTGTCATGCTGGAGAAAATTGTCTTACGCATTTGTTAAGAAACAGTTATTTTGTATCCTCATTTTGTCCTACTTCGATATTGCTTCCAATGATGTCAATTCCTTCATCAGGATGCTAAAACACTACACTGTCAACTTGTATTTGTACTTTGAATTACCCTGGACTTTGTATATATTTGGTGGTCGGTCCGAGCCCCCCCCCCCCCCATGCCGTAATCCTTTTGGAATTGTACCTTTTCTGCACCACCGCGTGCAAGTTGCTTTTCGCTATTGGCGTAGCCCCCCCCCCCCCCTCGTCATTTTTGGTATTCTTTATTTTTGATTAATCCACTGGTCCTCTTTTTGGGACCAGCACTTTGTGTTGTCTCTTAATAAATCAACCTGCACGGACCTCTGTCGCTTATTTGGGGATCCAGACATTCAATTTCGCTCTGACGACGAGTCGGCTGCTCTCTGCCTCATTTGGAACATGACAGGTCAAAACAAGAAGGACCATCTCGAGTCCTTATTTTACAAAATGCATCGCAAACATGCTGCGGAGTTCAACAGTGTTGCTGCCTGGAGCGGTGGCAGCCGTTGAATTAAAAAAAAAGGTCTGGCAGTCGTGGTCGTAACTCGTGCCGGTCGTAAATCGGATGTTACCTGTATATGTATATATGTATATGTATGTATATATATGTATATGTATGTATAGATGTATGTATACATATCTATATATGTATGTATATGTATATCTATATGTATATCTATATGTATATGTATGTTTATATGTATATGTATGTATATACGTATGTATATATTTATAACAAAAAATAATTTGTTTGTGTCCATAAAAACACGATGGTTAGATGTTGTGAGTGAATGCATCATGTTTATGTACTGTGCATCCACCACCAGTTGATAAGCTTGTTACAGTAATCAGGTTAAAGAGAGTGGAACTGAGGATCATTTTGCCCACAGGCTTGTTTCCTCTTGACTTCTCCTTTGAGATGGAGAACATCTCACTCAAGCAGCGGCTGAGCGGCGAAGGCCCGACTGTCAGCATGGCTGTGCATTAATGCTGAACAAACACTACCTTTTGTTTGTTTGAAACACAGTATGGGGTACTGTGACTGCAGCAATGCACTTGATCTTCTGCTTGATGTGTTCAGCTCCTCAGCTGTATTTTAGAGGTCAGTTTGCAATTAGATTTTTTTTTTGTAAATACAGTGAGACCTCAACTTACGAACTTAATTGGTTCCCAGACAGAGTGTGTAAGGCGAAAAGTGTTTATCTAAAAAAAATTCCCATAGGAAACCATTAAAATGGGAATAATCCGTTCCCGGGTTTCCATAAAATATACTTTTCAACTAAATAAGCCTTAAAACTACACACAACATACCTTATTCTATGTATAATAAATGTGCTATTGTATTGTAATGAAAGAAATACACTGCATTGTATCATAAAGTCACTTTATTTACATTTGTGATGGTCATTGATGGCTTGATGGAATGGCGTTGGAGGTCGAAGGTCAAAGGGAATTGCTGTTTGGAAAGAGAGGCACATTACATGAGGACTGTAATTAAAGAAATAAACTGTGCTGTAAAATAACGTTTTACTTACCTTTTTGATGGCCGTTGATGGCTTATGGAAGGAGAATCACCTTCCATAATGACTGTTGGTAACTTAACCTCTGGTGTGGCTTCTCTTCTTTTTTCTTTGGAGACTCCTCATCATTTTGCTGATTAAAAACTTAATTGACACCTGTTGCTTTCTGACTTCTAAGGTCTTACGAAGCTGAGGCATCACACTATCGTTAATCATGTTGATGATTGTCATAGCCACAGTCTTTTATGGATGGAACTGTTCGGTAAAAGCCTGCGCATCATTCCACTTTGCCAACATTGCCTTTATGAGCTCACTTGATGCTGCATCCATCTTCTCCTCGCCCTCAGATGTTCTCGAACCATCCGTTACTGGCTTTAAAATTCTCAATAAGCGGCGAACTTCCAGGTTGGCGCATGGCGATATCGGCGTGAATTAGCTGTGCTGTCTCGCATAAAATAGCTTTACTCACGCTGTCGCCGGATAGCTGCTTTTCGTTAATCCAAATTAACAGAAGTTTTTCAACTTCTTTGATTGCCCGAAACCGTCGCTTTGAGAGCACGGAAACACCTTTTGCAACAGATGCACCTTTGATGGCTTCTCTGTTCCGGAGAATGGTAGCAATGGTTGACTTAGCATAGCCGTGCTCGGCTACTAAATCACACCAGCGTACACCTCGTTCGTGTTTTTCAATTATCTCCTTCTTCTCAGCGACGGTGATTTTATTTTGTGTCTTCTTTGGTTGAACACGAGCCAGTGGTCGTTTTTTATTGGTCCCATCATAGTAAAATTATCAGCAAAAAGCTCCAAGTAGGCGATCGACGTGTGCATTCAGTGAGAGGGGGTGTGGAAAGTAGCGCCGGCTGGAGCGCTGTTCGTTCGTGTGCTTCCGCCAAAGATCACTCCGCCAGATCCGAAGGTCATGTGCTTTGGTGTTCTTCCGCCGAAGATTACTCCACCAGCCGTGTTGGGTGTGTATTATGAAAATAGTGCTTAATATAAGGTTTAATTTTCATAAATTAGATGTTCGTAAGATGAAAAGTTCGGAAGATAAGGTGTTCATAAGTTGAGGTCTCACTGTACCATATTTTCCGGTGGAGGAGGTGCACCGGAGTATAAGGCACACCCCCAATGAATGGTGTATTATCAAACGTTTTCCATATATAAGGCGCACCAGACTATAAGGCACCTTCAACAAATGAAAAGTTTTCCAAATATTCCATATAAATATGTAAATGTTGTCTAAATATCAGACAGCCCACATTATAAGGCGTTACATGAGAGGCTGAGGTTACTCACTACTTCTACAGGGGGTAATCGACCTGTTGTGGCTCAATATTACTTCACATATAAGGTGCGCCTGCGTATAAGGCGCAGGGTCATCGTTTGAAGAAAATGAAGGCTTTTGGGTGCGCCTTATACACCGGAAAATACAATATATTTGATCTCTCACTCATCCATGTGCCATTGTGAGCAGTCTGAAAGGTGTCACACCTCTAACGGAGGAGCTTTTCAGAAAGTATTTCGGAATATTCAAAATGTGGACAGATCCATAAGACAAAACAAAGGGTGATCATCAGGGATATAACTACTCACAGAATGACAGCAAAATATATCATCTCATTTTATTTACTTAATGACCATACATATCAAAAAAAAATAAAACTTCAAGCTCATAGCGTGTAGTGTGACAGGTTCTGTTAAGAAGAAATCCTGCTACTAGCGGAGCAGCTATAGCTCTTATTTTGTTTACAGTGAATGTTCTGTTTGTCAGATATCTCACACACCTCGACAAGGGTTGTGGCTTTGGTTCAGAGACACAGACGGGGTGCCGGAAGTTGGACCTAAGAGTGACTCATAATGTCGCGAAGCAATTCAGGATTTCATTCCATGACGCAGGTGTACCTAATCAAGTGTCCAGTGGGGATATGTCACGATTGTCGACATCTTCCATCGTCAATGAGAGAACCGTTACGGAATTCTCGAATATCATCGATTAGCTGCTCTGTGTCTCTGTTTTCTTTGCGACAAAAGCCACCGGATGTGGAAATTATCCAAAACCTGAGTTGCTATGGCAACCCATTGACATAGACAGGAATACAGTGCATGGGAGTTCTTCACTAAACATGGCAGCCTCACTTGCATGCTACCGCTTTGTGTGATAAGGCTCATCCAGCCCAGCTGACTAATGCACTCTCAAGCTCCGCTCGGTCGTCATGCATAATTTAATATAGTCGGTCCGGCTCCCCGGCAGTTGACCCCTGTTGAACTATACACACTGTATTGTTTGCTGGGATGCTGCTGGATGTGGGCGGATCTTTCGTTGAGCAGATGTTCATGAGCTAGACAAAAGCCAGTTGTTATTTTTTTGCAATCAGTAAAACTTGAGCAATGGCGAAATTAGTTTGGAAGGTGAGGAAAGAAGAAAAGAACAATGTCAGAACACTTTTGTTCATAATTTCACAAGCTGAAGTTTTGTTCTTATGTTACGCCATCTGCTGCACCATGTGCAGAGCATGTTCCCTGACCTCATTGAATTAATAGGATTTAAAAGCCTAAACTATTTAGTTCCAAAATCGAGGCCCAAACAAATCTGAATCTTTTTAAAGGGGCACTTCTTGTGGCGATCTTTTTTGAAAGTGTACAGTCATCCTTTGAAGGCACATTGTGAATCTCTTAGGCCAAACACGATCCATTCTAGGACATTGGTGGATCGATTTCTTCACAGCTTGAGGCAGATCTTACCAAAGCCTTTTCCACTCATAGAAGTGTTTTAAAAAAACCCTGTGTGGTTAAACATGTGACGTACGTGTAGCATTGACTGAAGTGGTCATGGAAGCTTGCTGAAGGCTTGGTGATTTCATACGTCACATTTTCGCTTTTTAGCAAGTGCAAATTTAATTGTATTGTACATTCATGTTCAATGATAATTGTTTGAAACAAACAGTCTTAAAAGACAACCGACGTCTCCGGACAAGTTGTGACCATAATTTGTAAAATGGCTTCAAATGACTTCTACTGAGCGTATTTTACAAAGATTCCACAGCATATAGCTATATTTTACGTTTTAAGACTCGCGCTGAATATTCCAGAAGTCTTGTATTTGAGTTGGTGACGAGTCCTCACCCTACGCCCCTGACCGAAAAAAGGACACATTGTAGAAGTCCTTCCATCACGTCGATGCATTTTGCTGTACTTTGGTCTGAAAACGTCGTGTAGGACCAAAAAGAGGCAGAAGAGGACAATAAAGCTCCATGTAAGGAATTAATCAGCCTGTGGAAACGGGCTGATTAATTCCTTACATGGCTTTGTCGCCATTTTCATTTTTGGGTGCGACATTTCCCACCCCTGATGCCTCAAAACGATATGGAATAAATTCTGTAATCGATTGCAAACATGGATGCTTTCTTCTTCAGATTTGTTTGAATCATATTCATAACTGGATGAGTAACAAGAAAGCATATTCTCTGAATCTGAAGCCATTGTTTTGATTCTCGAGCAAGGCAAGACGTCTTGCCGTGACACCACGAACATGGGGGCGGGACCTTCTGAAACTGGCCAGTTCCGGTTTCAAATTGAAGTACTTTTTAGACACTTTAAGTCATTTTTATTGGTGTTTTGCATTTGACTAAAAATATCATACTGCATGTTTTGGGTATTTTAGATGCTATAAAACGTTTTTCTGATGTCAGTTAGAAAACAAAAAAGGGACGTCGGTTGTCCTTTAAAATCCAAATATGCCAAAAAGTTAAATATAACTGTACCAAAAAACACTGTTTCAATATTTGTTCACCATGCAATAAAAAGTAACCTGAATATCAGAGTCTAAACATTGAATTCAGTGATTAATTACGTACCACTATAGGATGTCCGCATGCCACGAGTGGTTCATGTACGACATTTTGCGAATTACTGCGATGTCATGCATAACACGTGCATCGAACTGCTGCATGGAAAATATTTTGCATGACAAATTAGTCCATCATGAATTGGGACTTGAGGGGCATTTCATTTTATTCCCAGTTTCCTCTGCTGATGCTTTTTTTCATCAACCAGTGTGAATGTCATTTTGTCTTTAGTTATTGCAGGGATATACGTGCAAAGCTGCAAAGATACTCGTGATGCTGTAATACACCCTTAAAGGACAACCGACACCATTTTTTTGTTTCCTGACTGACATCAGAAAACCGTTTTATAGCATCTAAAATACCCAAAACACGCAAGCTGATATATTTAGTCACATGCAAAACACCAATAAAAATGCCTTAAAGTGTCCCAAAACTGCCACAAAATGACCTCGACTTTCAGAAAGTCCCGCCCCCAGTTCGTGACATTGCGCCAGGACTTGCCTGGCTCCAGAATCAAAACAATAGCCTCACAGAGTTCAGATTCAGAGAAGATGCTTTCTTGTTACTCATTCAGTTATGAATATGATTCAAATAGATCTGAAGAGGAAAGCATAAATGTTTGCAATCGATTAAAGAAGTCCTTCCGTATCAGTTCGAGCCATCTGGCGTCCCAGATAATGCACAAGATGGTACACAAGCTCCGTTGGAAATGGGCTGATTTGTCTGCTGGCAATTTGTGTCAACTAGTATCAAATAGTAGTCTTGGTGCAACACACGATTCACCATCGCATTATTTGTTTTTTTACTTCTAATTTCGCCATCAACACAGATCAACACGAAGTTTGCAGACCAAACAAAGTACCCAAAATGCATTGTGTGTCGCTTTCTCGGTTAGGGACGTTCCTGACGTGACGTCACTTCAGGCATCGTCATCACCTCTAAAACAAGACTTCCTGAATATTCAGCGTGAGTCATAAAATGTAAAATATAGCTATATGCCGTGGAATCTCTGTAAAATGCGCTCAGTAGAAGTAATTTGAAGTGATTTTACAAATTATGGACACAACTTGTCTGGAGGTGTCGGTTGTCCTATAAGATCATTGATGTCTGTGTAAGCTCTCCGTCGTACAGGAGTGGTCCAGCGATGAAAAGGTTTCTTCAGCCGTCATCTGTACTTCTGGTGTCGGATGTTTCACTTCTTATCCATGATGCTTCTTCAGCGAACTAAAGTCTTACTGGTAATTTCGGCCCTATATATATATATATAATATATATATTCCTATTGTCTTGACTAACGACTGGCCTCCTTTTCATCGAAAGATCATTGATGGTAACCTCAGTCCGATATCAGGTCAGGGTCACGATTTGTCTTTTTTGTCTTTGCACTGTGTAATTTTGTTTTTTATTTTTTGCCTTATTGACATTGTTTAGCATTATGAGATAGAACCAGTTTTGGCGAAAGTGCTGCTGCTTGTGTTCTGTCCATGTGGACAAAAAAAATCACAAAATGCTCAATTTTTTTCCCGCCAGACGCTTCAACAAAGCAGCTGATCCAAAGTGACGCTTTCACAAAAAGATGTTTTCATTTTTCCGACACGCACTATCAAAGTGGATCAAAATCAGCCCCCACACATACTTTTCTCCGTTTGGCGTATCTCTGTACTTTTGACAGGATGGCTGAGAGGCCCTCAGAATGAATTCAGGATTGCACGTAGCACATGGATAAAGAGAAGCCTAACCACCGTCAAGATCTCTCACTGACTCTTAAAAGCTGCCACTTGCCAAAATATAAGAACAAGTGCTGTGTGAGAGCGTGCTCTCCATCCATGCGGTCCCGTGCTGCTGTCCTGCCTTATAAGTCCAGGAAAAGGTGGGCACAGCAACAGCCATAGCAACAGAGGGCCGAGGCACTGATCTGGAAACAATGAGTCGAAAACATGGCCTCCAAATGAACTTCGTCACGTCGAGCAAAGTGGTTTCAATCGCAGATGATGGCGGATTTGATCACGTTTGTCTATTTTTTTTAATGCTCCACTCAGTGCATAGAAAATGTATGTAAAGTACAATATTGGAATTCATCACCAAAAAGGCGAGACTGCAGGATAAAAAAAAATGCTGCTACACCAAAACTGAGGCACTTTTGCTGATTTGCGACTTGGTATGTGAAAACAGAATTAAAATAAATGAATAAATAAATAAATAAATAAATAAGAAGCAAGTGTGTTTCATTTCAGCATACGAGAGGCTATAAATTGCTGAGGGAGCCCCTTAGTGTATCACAACTCTCCAGCCTGTGTCACTTTGCATTGCTCAGCGCGCAAGGGGTTGTAGTTAAAGTGTAGTGAGGGGTAAAAGAAAGACGGGGAAGGTTGGGGGTGGGGGGGGTCATTGCCCGGCCGGTTTGAAAAGGGATTGGAATCACCTGATTTTACAGGTTGTGACTCTTAAGGCGGAATGTTCCGTTTTGTGGGAGCCTGGATGCACATGAGAGCTCAGTCATCTAATCAAGATTGTCTCTTTTGAAGTGTTGGGTCAGTGAATTGGTTTGTGCTTGGAAATGGGTGATTGTGATACTCATGTACACCATACTCATGCATCTACACCTCCTGCATTGATGTCTGTGGCGCTGTTGATGAATGTGTGATTTTTATTGGCCTGTTGATTTTTTAAGAATAAAAAGCTTCTTACATACAGTGATACCTTGGCTTACGAAATTAATTGGTTCCCAGACAGAGTGTGTAAGGCGAAAAGTGTGTATCCCAAAAATTAATTTCCTATAGGAAATCATTAAAATGAGAATAATCCATTCCCAGGTCACCATAAAACATAATTTTCTACTTTCTAATTTTCTAAGCCTTAAAACTACACAACATATACCTTATTTTATGTATAATAAATGGTATTATATAGGCTATGGTATTATAATTAAAGAAATAAACTGTACTGTATAATGAAATTGTTTTATTTATCTTTGTGATGGTCGTTGATGGTCCATTCCAACACTTGATGAGGAATGTAGCCTCCTTCTTTCACCATCTTGAGGAATGATACCTTGGAGGTGCTTCCTCTGCGATCATTTTACCTAGTTCCTCATCATTTGTGTTCTGTTTTGCTGGGTTGATAACTTTTTGCATCACATGTACAGATGGCTTGTGCGGGTTATTTGTGGAGCCTGATTGATGGGATAGTTTAACCTTCCAGTCAACACTGCTTTTGAACTATCAAAGTTGAAACGAGGCGACATTTCACTGTTTTCTATCCATTTTCTCACCATTTCACTTTTGGTTTTTTTTTTCACAGCGCTGTCATCTCCCTTTCGTGTGTGTGTGTTTTCTTACTCGCTCTCTGTCGTCTCCCTGTCTCTTTAATATTTACCCCCCCCCCCCACTGCTGTGTTCTTGACCAATTACGTGGCTTTAACCGAAGACTGGGGGCGGGGATTAGAGGACCATAATAGTCGGCTGCCATTTTCTTGTTCGGAGAACGGGCTCGTTCGCGAACGACACATCACTCATTGTGGCAGCTCCGTGTGTATCCCAAAAATAGTTTGTATGCCAAGGTAAAATGTTCATAAAATTAACGTTTGTAATAAGCTCATCCACCAAGGGGTTCGTAAACCGAGGTATCACTGTATTACATATAGAGCGCACACCAGATTTAAGAATAACTAGTTTTCAAATTTGAAGTAAAAATAACAACATAGGACAATTTGAAATTTTCATTCGGATTTTCGAAAGCATCGTGGAACACATGTTTGATTTGCTTTCGCGGGCCGAATAAAATGATGTGGCGGGCCAAATTTGGCCCCCGGG
Source organism: Hippocampus bargibanti (assembly GCF_051943395.1). Taxonomy (NCBI): domain Eukaryota; kingdom Metazoa; phylum Chordata; class Actinopteri; order Syngnathiformes; family Syngnathidae; genus Hippocampus; species Hippocampus bargibanti. Next base: position 8,107,283 of record NC_142738.1, on the reverse strand, counting down.
CCTTGACTTTGACGTGTGCTTTAAAGCAAGAAAGGCTGGCAGAAAGAATTTATTTGGAAATCATGTTTAAAACACACGCAAGACAAATTTACACAGTCGCGGAACAATAAATTCTCACATGGCACAAGAAGGCACGCTCAGTAAACAACCCTTTTTTGATTTGATTGTTTCATACTCGGGGCCTGGAAGTATTTTCAAACAAAGATTTGTTGATACACCTCCAAAAGAAACGGCCCATACTAACACTCCGCAAACATGGCGGGGATATTGCGGCACATTTTTGCCCTGAGGTAAAGCGGTAACTGTACAGAGAAGCTATGCAGACAACCTTCCTACAGTTCCATTCAGTGGCGGGCCATGCATGTCACTCCTAGGCCTTCAGCTGTGCTACGACTGAATCAAACAGCTGCTAGTGTGGTGTGAAATTACTACACGTCCACTAGAGGATGCCGTTGGCCATTAAATAACGTAACTTGAAGAAACTTAAGAAATACTCTCATTAAACTGTTCGAATATTTACTATGAATATGTGAATTCATGATAACCTCCTAAAATTGCAATATTATTTGGTATTTTTGCTAGCTTCGTAGTTGTCCAACCTTTGTCAATCTATTCTTGGAAAGCCCGTCTTGAAAATGGCTTTAACAGTATATCTGCAACCAAATCCATTTCTTCTCCTCCTTCAGCCACTGTGGGTTTACAAAACCGCGATTAAATCAATACAACAATATATTTGTTTATGCAGATCGCTACAGATACAGTGTGCTAGCTCTGGCCAGGATGCTCATATCACTAGCGGCTAGTGATACTATGATTGGCTAGTGACTAGCCAATCATGTAACTAGCCAATTATAGTTTGCAAAAACTATAAAAAAAATCCAGCGCCTTCTAGCAGGCCTTGGGTTGCCAACTCGACTCTGATTGGTTATAGCAACAGTTTCATTGTCACTTATTTTATGCTCCAGGGCCTGCAGAAGTGATTGTTAATGTATCCAGGTAGATTTCTGACCCTGGTAACAAATGATGTATAAAATGTGATTGGTTAAATCCGAAAACACACATCTGAAAGCAGCATAACAGGGGAAAAGCAATGAAAGGAAACTGAAAGACAATTTCGAATTATTTTATCAGAATTCATGGGCAAAATATAATTCACATTAGTCGATGATTCAGTTATTTTTAGGTCAGCAGAGACGGCCTTGCCGGCCCTGATGGCCCACCACCGCCGTAATTACAGTTGATTCTTTTTTATCCATAAAATCCCTCTAAATTCTAAAATGAACAAGCTGAAAATGGCTACTGTGCAAGAGTCACTTGGTCACCGCATACACGAGCATCATGTTTTAACAATCCTCTCTTGAAAGGTCTTAATCTTCCCATGCTCTGTCTTTTGCATTTTAATTATTACAAATATGTATTACAGGCATTTTTGCGCATCAACCGGAAATTGCTTTTGTCTCGCATCTAGCTTGAGGAAGATGGCAGCAAAGTGTTTTTTTTAATTAGATTTTACGGAGAAGTGTCTGGTTAATATACATTCCTTCTCCATATTTGCTTTGGGAAATCTGATGTAACTATGCTAGAAAGTGCCTATGGTTTTGAATTGAGCTTATTATCATGCATATACAAATTTATGTTGCATATACATCTTTATTTTAATGTTCACATGGACCTCTGAAAATATTAGGATGATACAGCGTATAGATACATACTGGCCTTGTTATTGTTTTCCTTCCTTTGTTGACTATTTAAAGGACAACCGACGTCTCCGTACAAGTTGTGTCCATAATTTGTAAAATGGCTTCAAATGACTTCTACTGAGCGTATTTTACAAAGATTCCATCGCATATAGCTATATTTTACGTTTTAAGACTCACACTGAATATTCCGGCAGTCTTGTTTTTGAATCGGTGCCGAGTCCTCACCCTACGTCACTGAAGTAACGCCCCTGACCGAAAAAAAGGACACATTGTAGCAGTCCTTTCATCACGTCAATGCATTTTGCTGTACTTGTTTGGTCTGAAAAGTTCGTGTTGCACCAAAAAGAGGCAGAAGAGGGCGACAAAGCTCCATTAAAGGAATTAATCAGCCTGTGGAAACGGGCTGATTAATTCCTTACGCTGAGCTTTGTCGCCATTTTCTGCCTCTTTTTTTAGTGCTACATCCCCCCCCCCTATTGCCTCAAAATGGCACGGAATAAATAATTTAATCGATTGCAAACATGTATGCTTTCCTCTTCAGAACTATTTGAATGATCTTCATAACTGGATGAGTAACAATAAAGCATATTCTCTAAATCTGAAGCCATTGATTCTCCAGCAAGGCAAGACGTCTTGGGGTGACGCCGCGAACAAGGGGGCGGGACCTTCTGAAAATGGCCATTTCCAGATTCATTTTTTTGCAGATTTTGGACATTTTAAGTCATTTTTATTGGTGTTTTGCATTTGACTAAAAATATCATACGTTTTGGGTATTTTAGATGCTATAAAACGTTTTTCTGATGTCAGGTAGGAAACAAAAAAGTGATGTCGGTTGTCCTTTAAGTCGGTTTAGGACGATTAAAGAAACTGACTGAAACTTTCAGAGTGCGTCCATATTAATTAAAAAAAAAGATTCATTGTCATTTTCAGTCTTCCCTTCCCACAAATGGGCGTCAATCCGTCATATTCCGTGGATGGAATGCCCATCTCTGTTGATACTACCAGTACTTGTATTTCCATTTTAACTCATTCACTGCCAGACATGCAAAAATCTGTCCACTCCAGTGCCAGGGATTTTGTCATTGTCACTCGAATTCTAGGACCTACAGAATATTGAGTTTTAGGACTACAAAAACATTCAATTGGCGTAAGAAATAAGTGGTTAACTGAAGAGAAAAAAAGAGTTAATTCCGAAATTATATGGAGTTATATGCGGTTGAAATGAGGGTGAATGTCCAAAATGCAATGCAATGCATACATAGTGGTTTATATAGCGCCTTAACAACAGCTGAAGAGAAGAACACTGCCCGAGACCATGGCCCTGGCCAGCGCTAGTGCTGTATTGGCACCAAAACAAGAAAAAACAACACCTAAACAAATTCGGGAATGGCGCCATATGTCATATTTTCAATTCCCGAATAAATTTGTGAATGGCAATGAATGAGTTAATTTAATTTCATTAGAATGTAATTAATAAAATATTTCTCGAATTAATAACTGTTAATAATATTCGGAACATTTAATAAAAATATTTAATACATTTTCATAATATTAGTAACATTTAATAAAAAATATTTCATTTAATTAATACAATGTATGTAATTCAATAATATAAAATGTTTAATTTAATTAATGAAAATATACAATTTCATGTAATGAATAAAAAATGTTGAATTTAAAACGTTAATTTAATTGACATTTAATTTAATTTTATCGTTGTATAATATTTTTTTAAAATGTATAATAAAAAATCACATTATTGAAATTACATACATGGCTACATTCAACCACTGAGTTAATTCCTTAATTATGTGGGTCTGGAGTTATATGAGCTTGAAGTGGGGGCGGCTGTACAAAATACAACACATACATATTGATTTAAAAAGTGCTTTCACAACAGCTGAAGATGTCACAAAGCGCTAACATGGAAAAAGGAGAAATGCTGCCTCCTTGTGCAAGGGAAAAAAAACATTGTCAGAGAACTGACCAGCACTTTATCGGCACCCTAGCAATAAAAAACAAAACCCGAACTAATTCGGGAATGGTGTTCAACGTCATATTTTCAATTCTGAATAAATTCGCGAATGACAGTGAATGAGTTAATGATACAATTATTACGTAACACGTTTATGGTCCAAATTGTACTGTTTGTATGCAGAATCCGGAGTACTTGTCTAATAATTTGGAGCAACCATCCTTGAGTTCCATCCTGCCCTCCCAATTTATATCGTTCAAGGATTGTAAAGAGGAGTGGTTTTGGATCATCGCTGATAGCGTTCGAGAAGACGAAGCTAGGTGGAGCGAGTGCTCATCCTCAAGGAGCACGCTCTTATCTCCAGCAATTTAGAAGCACATTTGTCAAAATCACAGAATTAGAGCCGGTACATAGAAAACCATTGCGTGTCTTATAAGACAGCTGGACAGCTTTAATAATAGCAATCTTTGTTGCGTGCGCCCTTCTATTACCAGATTTGATATCTATCTTGCTCTAAGACGTTAGGATGACAATCAATACAAATGATTTTATCGTCCGTTCCATATTAGTCATTGCCACAAGAGAGAAACGGTTGCATTCATAGCGCCGGCTTGCCTTGTGAATCCTTTTGAGAGCGTGCTGCTTAGGGGATGCTCCACTTTGTTGGATATTTTTAGTGTAAGACGAGCCACACTCTCCTTCCTCATGACAAGGGCGACATTCATAATTTCTGACCGTAACTTCACCCTTTAAATTGATTTACAGTAGAGTGTGGAGCCCAGGAGCAAAACGATATGCAGTCATAGCACCAACAACGCTTTGTAAATGTTTTTTTTTTTTGTTTGTCATTTTTAATGCCAATTTGTTTTGGGTATTCTGTCTGAATATACAACGGAAGATGAAACGCACTGTTAGGGGGCACTAATTTTAAACACTTGATTTTTTTCCATGGGGAAATGACCCATTCTTGGATCACACTGTCCCCATTGTTTTTTTTTTTAGCCAAGTGACAATTTTAATAGACCAAAATATAGTTTTTGTTCATTGTGGACATGTTTTTGTAGACACTGTGGTGCAAATACCAGTAGATTATGACGTATTTTTAAGTCATTCACTGCCTTTCATGAATTTATTCAGGAATTGAAAATATATCCTAGCGCGCCATTCCCGAATTTGTTCGGGTTTTGTTTTTTCTTGCTTGGGTGCCGATAAAGTGCAGGCCAGACCTCTGGCAATGTTTTTCCCTTCCACAAGGGGGCAGCATTTCCTTTTTTCCATCTTAGCGCTTAGTTCCAGCCTCAGCTGTTGTTAAAGCGCTATATAAACTGATATGTTTGTATTGCATTGTATTTTGGACAGCCGCCCTCATTTCGAGCTCATATAACTCCATATAATTTAGGAATTAGTTTTTTTTCTGATGAAAGAAGAGCGTCTAAGATTTTTTACGCCAATTGAATGCTTATATAGTCTTAAAACACCATATTCTGTGGGTCCTGGAATTCTAGCGACAATGACAAAAACCCTGGCACTGGAGATGACACATTTTTGCACATCGTCTGGCAGTGAATGAGTTAATGAGCCCAAGACCAATTTGGCAGAACAGACCAGACCCCCGCTAAGCATGACGGGCTGGCGCAGCTGAAAGAGTAGAGGATCTAACACTTAGCTTGCTCAGATCACATCTCACACTGGCGCAAGGTGAGACAGCTAGTTGAACGCAAGGTATTTTATTCATGTGTGAACATTTTCTGTCAAACTCTCATTGTATATACAGTAAAGTCTCGTTATATCGATATCGGATATATCGATAGTCCCGGTTATATCGATACTATTTCTATGCACGCGCGGAGAAAATTACATGCAAACAGGGTCGGATATATCGATAGTCCCGGTTATATCGATATTTTTTCGGACTCCCTTGAATATCGATATAACGAGACTTTACTGTATATATATTTTTAATCATTCCACTGATTGCCGCATTTGTGTTCACATGAATGATCAATATTAGGGGGACGTGCCTCACTCGTGGCCAAGAATCTAATGCATGACTAGCGCGCCACATTAAAAGTGAGTGGAAGAAGAATGTCCATGATCACACCCACAGTCGCGCAGCCCTCGTCTTCCTGGTATGACAGTATGTTCCAAAACACACAAAAAAATGCCTGAGACCAAAGACATGTATGTGTGTTTTTCTACCCGACTGAACTGCATTTGTCTTCTGCACACATGAGCCCTGAAAAGCTCAGCCCTGATGTACATAAACATAACGTAATTCATAATGCATAGTGAACGATGTCTTCATGGTAGTAAGTATGGTAAACGATACTCGGTCTGCTGTAATGCGGTCATTATATGACAATGTCGTCATTAATATTCTCAAAGTCAAAGCATAAATGTTGCATCATCATAATTTGTCGATACTATAAATGTCACATGGCTCACTAAGGCGACATTTGCTTGACACTTGCTCATGACATGATGCTTTTAGGGAAGCTATGTTCTGACAGTGGTTCAAATGCGCAAGTCAGAGGTGTTCAACGTTTGGCTTTGAGTCCCCAAAAAATTAAAAACACATACATTAATTAATAAAGACCTTGAGCTTTATACTAATGCCAGATTAAATTCAAATTCTTACTGCCGTCTAGTCTTACCGACTATTGCCTACTGGAGCGAGAACTCATTCATTTGCATAATGGCCAATTTTAGATGGTAACATCCTCTTAATATTGTTTAACCCCATAATAAAAGTTTTACGGAAAAGATTTTGATTGATTGCAGTTTTAGAACTGACAATTTGCCCTTGTAATCAATAAAACCATTTAACCCTTTTGATAACCATAATCCAAAAAAAATAGATTTTTGGACGAAATGTTTATGATGAATCATTTCATTGGCTTCTAAGAAAGGTATATCAATCAAAAAATGCAGAAATATATTTTTACAATATTTATAATATTGATCATAAATAAAATATAATCCCTTATTTCTATTGGTTTTATAAATAAACCCATATGTGCTTCCATTCGAAATAGAATACTCCAGTTCTTTGTACTGATGGTTAATTATAATATGGATGGATAATCAATGAAATAAAACGTATGCAACAAAATCGTACAAACCACTTTGCCCGCTTTCCATCCGAAATGGAAGTTTTGATTTTCGTCCTTTTTATCTTTTTCTTGCTAAATAGAACAGCGATAAAGCATGTCCATTCTGGCCGTATTCTCAGTGAAAATGAAACTTAAGTAATGAAGCGCAAGTAAAACCTGTACCGGAAGTGACAAACCAATGTAAGCTGATCACGTGAATGTAAAGTGACCTTGAGAGTTTTGAAAGGCGCTTATAAATGAAATGTATTATTATTATTAATGAACGTCAAGAAAATAAAGCACATCCATCTGCTGGTCAACTATGGGATAGCAGTTATAAATACATGTACCAGCAGCATTTACACCATAGCTGAAGAGTTTATACAAAAGAATACAAACATAGGAAACCATTTTTAGGGATATTTACGAACAAACAAACGATATAAAACCGAGCAAAGTAATGTGCACTCAATTGAAGTAATTCTGATGCAATCTTCTGTTGACAGTCAAAAAAATGCCACTTGTCGCTAGATATCGGAGGAATGGCGTACTAACTTGTACCGACAGCAAATTTGGCAAGAAACTTTCCTATATTTTCTATGAGTAAAAATTTATGGCGGTACTCATTTGTACCGTCAGTATCAAAATGGTTAAAAAGAATAACCTGGTCAAATCTCATGGGCAGATCTCTTTCCAATAGGAACGAAACACTACAAATCCATTCCAATTTGAAGGGAAGAACACCCAAACAATCTCCACAAAGATGAATTTGCATGCACTTGCTGCACTGCATTGATCGTGGCAAAAAAACAAAACAACAGTGATAATAATCCACTGTAATAATTGTGTACATTGCCGCATGCAAGTGTTTTCACTTTTTCATCAGTGTGCCAACATAAACTCCTCCCTCGACGTTATTAATGGGGGAAAGACAAGTTGACAGAAAAACGTCTCTGCGGACTCATGTGCTACTTACATAGATTAAGGTATGAGCTGTTAAAGACATGCACAATGATTTTTCTATGTGCCACAAATCAAGCATGCGTCATGCTCGTAATTAAGATATATTTAACGGGAGCTGATTGAAACACCAAAGTCTTGCATACAATTATGGGACACTCTCTAAAGTGCTTGAAAATAACAATAAAAAACTCGTAAAGTCGGTCATTAAACTCAGCACAGATCAAAACAACCGACCTTGACATCACAAACTATTCTCTGCATCCACCAAAACCAGAACGGTACATATACTGGAGCAACGATGAAAAGTTTTCTTCAGCCGTCATCTGTACTTCTTTGAAGGTGTCAGACATTTTGCTCCTGATCCGAAAAGCTTTGTCAGCGAACTAAAATTTTGCTGGTAGCTCTGTCCCTATATACATATACAGTATATCCCTAATGTCCAGGGGTGGCGTCCAGACCTCTGCTTTGTTAGGTCCCTGCTCTATGTTTGGGGAGAGCAGAGGTCTATTCCCTGAAGCTTATCTGATTACTTTTGTCCTGACTGTTTATGTTCTGTGATTGGCCCTGATTGCCTCATTCACCCTGGTATCACCTCATCAGAATGATTTTATCAACATCGCAGGGATAATGCTAGCAGGGATAATGCTAGTGGGCCTCAATCTGCAGTACATATGCACCTAAAAGCTACCAAACATGTATTTGATGACAGTGAGGCTAAAATCTTAAGGAACTAAAATAGATGGTTTAAAAGGGGAGTAAAAGAAGCTAATTTTATAAAACAGTAAAACCCTTCACTAAATTGCCATGGTGGTATGAGGTTCAATTTGGATCGTGCTTACAACAGACTTCTGAGGCCATTACCACGTAGGCTTAGTCATGCTGATGAGGTGATACCAGGGTGAATGGGGCAATCAGGGCCAGTCATAGTACATAATCTGTCAGGACAAAAGAAGTAATCAGATTCGCTTCAGGGAATAGTCTTCTGATCCCGTCAACCTTAAAGCAAGGTCCTATCAAAGCAGAGGTCTGGCACCACCACCTCTGGACATTAGGGATATACTGTATATATTGGGCCACAGCTACCGGCAATTTTTTTGTTTGCTGACGAAGATTTCCGGATGAGGAGCGTAACACCTTCAAAGAAGTACAGATGACGGCAAAAGAAACCTTTTCATCGGTGGACCACTCCTGTACGACTGAGAGCTTACACAGACATACACTGTACCAAACAAACCTTTTCAACAGCCATGTGACTCACCACCTGAGTGCCTTTTCCTGCAAAGACATCTCAGCCTCAGGGGAGGCACAGTGGGCGTGCAGGAAACTGACCTTGCCTTCAATCGGGAAAGGGGATAAAAGGCCCTTGTTGGACTCGACTTCAGTCAGTGTTGAAAATACTCGGAAGAAAGGCTGGGAGCAGTTTAACCTTATTGACATATTGGTGGTGTTCTCGATGCTGTTCTATCATTCTGGGCAAACATTGACGTTGGGATGGAATTCAATCATTTTGATACCAGTGACATACAGCACAGCACAACATAAACCCTGCAACTTGTGAGCCTGGTTAATTATTAGAAATGGTTCGGAGAACGGACGGACCGATGGATGATTTTGCACTTGTATCGCACTGCTTGTCAAAATTGCGCTTGAATCAATATCAGTCATGCCTGAAAGTGATCCCACCAGGGCCACTTTTATATTCTCTGTAATCACTGCTTGGTAGTGCATCAGGAAAACATTTTATTCATTCATGCATCATGCACAAAGATGCTTGGTTACTATTCGATCAATACCGTGTCTCATGTGATCTCTGGGTAACCTTGAAAACATTGTAACACTGTGGGGGTGGTTGAGCAGAAAGGATTTCATAGAACACGCAGTAGTTGGTGCATTTGCTAGGAAATCTAAGATTCTATTGTGTTGCAATGCTCATTGTCTAAAAATGCTAAATCGCTATGTTCACTTACTCCTCAGGTCCTGAGGTCTCGGGTCTGCTGACCCGAAATTATTAGACATGCCAAAAACTACAGAAACTAATCAGAGGCTCGAGCCTTTTTTTCTGCTGGTCCCATTAGTTTGATGCTAGCCACCATGGAATTTATGCTAATGCTCTGGAATCTTTTGTTGAGGAATTAAAATCTAAACATCATAACGCACATAAGTTTTGGAAATGAGTGTCAGGCCTTCTTATTTGTAATATTTCACTGAGAAGTTAACAAAGTCATTAGCTTGATGCTAGCCACCAAGCAATGTATGCTAACGAGCTGAAACCTTTTGTTGAGGAACTCAATACTTAAAGGACAACCGACTTCAAATGACTTCTACTGAGCGTATTTTACAAAGATTCCACCGCATTACCTATATTTTACGTTTTAAGACTCGTGCTGAATATTCAGGACATCTTGTTTTTGAGTTGGTGACGATACCTACCGTGATGTCACGGTAGGTATCGTCACTGACCGAGAAAGTGACACACAATGCATTTTGGGTACTTTGTTTGGTCTGAAAACTGTGTTGATCCATGTTGATGGCGAAATTAGAAGGAAAACACATAAATAATGTGATGGTGAATCGTGTGTTGCACCAAGACTACTATTTGATACTCACTGACACAAATTCCCAGCAGACAAATCAGCCCATTTCCAACGGAGCTTGGGCGCCATCTATTCGCCAGCATTTTCAGGGACGCTACATGGGCCTCCTGACGGCTCGAATTGATATGGGAGGACTTCTTTAATTGATTGCAAACATTTATGCTTTCCTCTTCAGAACTATTTGAATCATATTCATAACTGGATGAGGAACAAGAAAGCATCTTCTCCGAATCTGAAGCAATTGTTTTGATTCTCGAGCAAGGCAAGACGTCTTGGCGCGATGTCACGAACAAGGGGGCGGGACCTTCTGAAACTCGCCATCCCGAGGTCATTTTGAAGTAGTTTTGGGACATTTTAACTCATTTTTATTGGTGTTTTGCATTTGACTAAAAATATCTGCCTGCGTGTTTTGGGTATATTAGATGCTATAAAACGTTTTTCTGATGTCAGTTAGGAAACAAATTATGGTGTTGGTTGCCCTTTAAGACTTAATGTCTTAACCATGATGGATGAACACAGGATTGATTCAATGACAGCTGTATAGAAATGTCATAGCACCTCCTGTGGCAGGCCATCCTTCTTTAGCAACCTCAGGAAGTACATCCTCTGTTGGGCCTTTCTCAGGATGTCCTGGGAGACTGTGATTCCTAGGAACTTTTGTGAAGTTCCCGGAGGTGTACAACCTGTTTTGTTTCTTGACAAAGCAAGAACATGTAGATTTCATGGTATTTATTAATGAAATGGTTCCTGGTGACAGGGCCAAAATCGGTGAACTTCCAGTCGTCTGACATTGAATCCTGAGTGAGGTTCATCAAAGCCTGTGAGTGTGAGTGGTTATCGCTCAATCTGTGCCCTGCAGATTGGACCTAACCTCCTTCCCACAGTCAAACGGGATCGGATTCATCCCACCCCGAAAACAATCAGCAGAAAGAAAATGGATGAATGCAAATTGCCACCCATGCTTGAACGTGTACTTTGCTACATTACAGTGTTTCCAGCAGGATGTTGGTGAAAAATGGTCTCCCACTTGCGTATGCTGAGGGATTCTAATTATCCACCGAGGTTGCATCGTGTGATTTCTGCCCCGCTTGCTCTCTTGAAGTGACGGATGATGCTTAGAGCACCATCTTACAAATGTGCCACAGAGCAGTAAACTTGAACGAATGAATACCATCACAAAATAACTTTGTTTATGAGTAGACAGGTCTCATAAGCATTTGTCCATATGCAGTATGTTTGGCCATAAAGAGAATGTGTGCATTTTTCTGTGATCCTGTATTTAAACCTGAGTGCTCGCCCATTTTGTGTTTTCATTCTGCTGGTGGAGTATTTACGGAAGCGCTACGTGTGACAAAAACTGTGTGACTTCTTAGCAATCCTGCACAAAGGAATGTTCATGCAGTGCTATTACCTCGTCTTTCTTTGTGGTTATTTTTTCAAAAACTCATCAAAAAGAGGGTTGTCGGAGAGGAACTGTGACAGAGGCTCAGGCACCCTCATTTACAACGTCATCATGTCGGAAAATGGACTTTCCAGATTTTCTACTCGGACTCAGCAAGGTTCCTTAATGATGTGTGTGCAAAAATGTTTCTGAGAACATGTCAGATTCATTTTATTTTCTCCCCCTTCCATCTGAAGAATATATCAACATTGGATATTTTTCATGCAACAAATACTCACCACTATTTAGCTGTTGACTTCTCATCAAATAATAGTAATTAGACAACACACTGTAGCAAAAAAAAAAAAAAAAAAAGTTAGTACCACACCCTACCAAGTGATCCAAAAATAATAAATCCAGAATGAATCACAGTTTTCCATATGTTGGCTGCTAGGGAGTCATAGCTAAACTTCACGATAACTACAGTATATTCTGCTGAGTCATTTTGTTCATTAAGGCCATATCGTGTTTGGGATCTGGACAAATATAGGAAAAATAACACCTATTGTATTGCATACAAGTTAAAGGACAACCGACACCATCTTTTGTTTCTTAACTGACATCAGAAAAAAGTTTAATAGCATCTAAAATACCCAAAGTGTCCCAAAACTACTTCAAAATGACCTTGAAGTTTCAGAAGGTCCTGCCCACTTGTTCGTGACATCACGCCAGGACGTCTTGCCTTGCTCTAGCATCAAAAAAATGGCTTCAGATTCGGAGACAATGCTTACTTTTTAGTCATCCAGTTATGAATATGATTCAAATAGTTCTGAAGAGGAAAGCATAAATGTTTGCAATTGATTAAAGAAGTCCTTCCGTATCATTTTGAGGTGTCTGGACTCCAATGTAGCGTCCCAGAAAATACACAAGATGGCGCCCAAGCTCCGTTGGAAATGGGCTGATTTGTCTGCTGGGAATTTGTGTCAACTGGTATCAAATAGTAGTAGTAACCATCGCGTTAATTGTGTGTTTCGCCATTAACACGCATCAAAACAAAGTTTTCAGACCAAAACAAAGTACCTAAAATGCATTGTGTGTCGCTTTCTCGGTCTGGGGCGTTCCAGACGTGACGTTACGTCAGGCATCTTCATCAACTCGAAAACTAGACTTCCTGAATATTCAGCACGAGTCTCAAAGCGTAAAATATAGCTATATGCAGTGGAATCTTTGTAAAATACGCTCAGTCGAAGTCATTTGAAGTGATTTTACAAATTATGAACAGAACTTTTCCGAAGGCGTCGGTTGTCCTTTAAGTCTCGCGATTTGATCCGGAGACTTCCGATTTTGACCACAATACTCACGCCTCCCGGTTGCCGCCCTCCCCCCTTTTTTTGCCACTCTCTTTTCTCACCATTTTGTAACAATGCCATTCGCACCGATTTGGAAAGTGACCGAACGAATAGCCTCAATCGCCGTCATTTTCTGCCGCCGCTCGAAAAAGCGACAATCGAGAATAGCTCATCTCACAGTGCACTTGATCTCATACGTTCGAGAACAGCAGACAAATAAACATGGCGGATAGTAGCAGCGAGAGTCCAAAACAAGATATGAATGCAAATTTCAGTCGGGTTGGCAAACTGAATATTCTTGGATAAAAGCAAATGATCATGAAGTATCATTTGCATTCCATTCAATATGTTGTGTGCAAAGTTTAGTCAGCCATGGTGAAAAAAAACGATGTTGCGAAATAAATGTTTATACTAATTGGATAGATAAATAAACAATGAAAGCATTTTTATGTTTTATTAACTTCTAATTGACACTTTTGTAACACTCACATTTTTTTATCACGCACAACAGAGTCGCGAGTACGAAAATCTCCCGATTTATGATTTCTGAAACTTCACATGTATGCTAGTAGTGAATGAATCTAGGCGCTTGTGGCAAAGATGGGCAAGGAGGAAAAAAAAAGCTGTGTTTTTTTTGCCCATATAAGTCTCGGAAGCCCCTGAGCCGCTTGACCTGTGTTGCTGAATGTGACAAAACAACCCACTAATTTGTCTCACAGCGCAGACTTGCTCATGGGGTAGTGAGAAGGCAACAGCAGCAAATAATGATGCGGTGGTGGTGGAGGAGGAATGTCATTTTCATTGTTTTCGCTCCGCTTATTCTTGTCTATATTATTGAGGTTTTATCTGTATGTTACTTACCTTGTTTGGGGGCGGAGAGGGGCAGTGCATCTAGGTACACAACACTTTTTTTCCCCCAGCTAAAAATGACTGCAGGGGCATAACCGAAATAAAGCCATTATTTTCCTGGTGGTATTTTCTATTGCGACTCTTGTTGTATATGTTGAAATATGTACGCCGTGTCATTCGAGACCTCAAATGCTCATCAATTTCATCCGGGTGCACAAAACAAAACAAATAATGGCCTTTATAGAGCATAATAAAATGTATTATTATTACAGTAAAGTCTCGTTATATCGATATTCAAGGGAGTCCGAAAAAATATCGATATAACCGGGACTATCGATATATCCGACCCTGTTAGCATGTAATTTTCTCCGTGCGTGCATAGAAATAGTATCGATATAACCGGGACTATCGATATATCCGATATCGATATAACGAGACTTTACTGTATTATTATTATTATTATTATTAGTAGTAGTAGTAGTAGTAGTAGTATTAGGTATTAATTAATAACCTCAACCCACCCTCCTTAGCTGATTATTCTGTGTTTAGCTTTCATGGTCGGACTTTAGTTCTTCTCTACAGAGAACGCAGGTCAACAGATAAGTAGGCCTGACGCTCTATTGTAAAAATTATGTGCGTTATGACATTAAGTCTTTAGTTGTGAGTTCCTCGACAAAGGTTTCTAGCCCCGTTAGCATACATTTCATGGTGGCTAGCGTCAAGCTAATGTTCATTGTTAAATTCCCAGTGATATTTCATAGATAAGTATTCCTGATACTCTATTATAAAAGTTATGTACGTTAGGACATTAAGTCTTTAATTTTGAGTTCCTCAACTAAAAGTTGCAGGCCGTTAGCATAAATTCCATGGTGGTTAACATCAAGCTAATGTTCTTTGTTAAATTCCCAGTGACATATTACGGATATGTGGGCCTGACGCTCTATTATAAAAGTTACGTGAGAAATGATTTGCAAATTTCCTCACTGTGGGACTATTAAAGGCTTTCTGATTCTTTTTGATGTGCGTTATGCCGTTAAGTCTTTACTTTTGAGTTCCTCAACATAAAGTTCCAGCCCGTTAGTATAATTTCCGTGGTGGCTAGCATCAAGCTAATGTTGTTCGTCAAATTCCCAGGGATATATTGTGACAATATGCGAGGTTCGTGTGGTATACTTGACATGCGGAATTGTTTTCTACTCTGTTAGGTGTGTAGGCTAGTGAGGCCATTTCATCCCCCAAGATGGTGGGTTTGTCAATGAAGATCTGCGTGCGCCAATGCAACGTGGTCAAAACGATGCAATTTGAACCATCCACACCTGTGTACGACGCCTGCAGGATCATCCGGGAACGTGTTCCAGAAGCACAGTCTGGACAAGGTTCACGGACACATCCAAATTTAACGATAGATGTTTATTTGTAATCACTATTTACATTCACCTTCCCCTGTTGTGCTATGCTTCAGCCTCCGATTATGGTCTTTTCCTGTCTGACGATGATCCCCGGAAAGGAATATGGCTGGAATCTGGGAGAACCATGGATTACTACATGCTACGAAACGGAGTAAGATTAAGTAGTAACGCGTGAGGCGGAGAACTGTCAGTTTTCACGTATCTGTTAATATGATTACATTGTTACACCGTGCCTTGCGCGATATTCCTCTGCAAAGAACCATTTATTTCATCTTCTGCTCTGCAGGATATGTTGGAGTATAAGAAGAAACAAAGACCACAGAAGATCAAAATGCTTGACGGCGCTGCAAAAACAATCATGGTGGACGACTCCAAAACGGTCGGGGAGCTTCTTGTTACCATATGCAGTCGAATAGGTGAGTAATCATCCTCTGCAGCCGCGGCCGATAAGAATCTTTTTTTGCCCATCGTCCAAGACTTAAATTATTCATGATCTATTTTATTTTTAGTCCTATGCACAGCCGTTATCACATACGGAGTGTTTTATCATGTGGTGTTCAGTCTATACTTGGACAGCAGCATTTGTTAGGTAATAAAAGTGTTGCCGTGACAATGGAAAAAGTCCTTATCGCCTCTTGTTTGGGAAATAGCTAACATTTATCACATGGAGAAGACAAAGTAGTCCTCCAATGGCTCAGGCTCCTCCCAAAACAATTTTTTTCTTGACCCTCTCTAGTTACTTTTAATTACAGTTCACAGAGAACCGTGAATGTGATGAAGAACATCAAGATTATGTCATACTAATTGTTAGGGGTTAACCCGTCTGTATAATCCAGTCTTCAATGTGATTGAAGTTCTTCTGCTGGTAAAGCAATTTGGCTCGCAGTCTTGGCACTGCTGATTCATTTCAGCATGACGCTTATCAGAATGTCTTGATAGCTCATCCTCAGTCCAAAACAAATTGAAATCATATCTGTCCACAATAAAGCTTTGACCATCGCCTCTACCTTCCCATTGCTAATTAACTCATTCACTGCCATTCACAAATTTATTCGGGAACTGAAAATATGACGTAGAGCGCCATTCAGTCATGCTTGGGTTCCGATAAAGCGCTGGCCATGGCCTCCGGCAATGTTTTTTTCTTTTCCACAAGGGGGCAGCATTTCCCTTTTTTCCGTGTTAGCGCTTTGTTGCAGCTTCAGCTGTTGTTAAAGCGCAACATAAACCAATATGTATGTATTGCATTGTAATTTGGACAAACTCTAGACACATATAATTTAGGAATTAACTTTTTTTCTGATGAAAGAAGAGAATCTAAGGTTTATTACGCTGTATTGAATATAGTCCTAAAACTCAATACTCTGTGGGTCCTGGAATTCGAGTGACAATGACAAAAACCCTGGCACTGGAGTGGACACATTTTTGCACGTCTGGTAGTGAATGAGTTAATGTTTTTTGCCCACTTTTCCCATATTTCACATTTAAAAGACCGAATACAATGGAAAAGAACAAAGTGTAGAGTTTATTCCATCCACAACACTAGTTTCTAAAGCCATCTAATCACCCTGAAAATCATTCCTGACTTGCTTCCTGCTTTCAGGAATCACCAACTATGAGGAGTACTCACTCATTCAGGAGGTGCCGGAGGACAAGAAGGAAGACGGGATGGGAACACTGAAAAAAGACAGAACGCTTTTACTGCGAGATGAGAGGAAGATGGAGAAGCTCAAAGCCAAACTACATACAGATGATGATTGTAAGTATCGGCCATCAATAGCATCCTATTCAATGCGATTATTGTATGACACGAGTGCCTATGTTGTCATCATTATTAAAATTGCATGAGAGTCAGTTTCAATCCCTCAAGCTTTTTTTGAATACTTCTTGAGTGAAAAAAAAATCTTCAACCAGTACCACCACAGCCAAGACAATTTATTATGCAATACAATAAAGTTCACAATATGTATTGATTCATACAGAGCTTTAACAGCAACTGAAGCTATAACATAGCGCTTAAAATGGACAGGTATCATATACAGGAAATAGCAGTCACAAAATTAGTAGAAAGCACCAGGGAGTAAAACCAAGATGAAGTTGGTATCATGCTGAGTCGAATGCCAAATAGTACAAGTGAGTTTTGAGACGGCTTTTAAAGAAGGTAGGGTAGGGGGCCAGGTAGGGGGCTTGCCGAATGTTCAGTGTTAGGTCATTCCAGAGAGTGGGACCAGCAACGGAAAAAGCTCAATCCCCTCTTAGCCTCCGATTAGTTTTTGGCACGTCTAATAATGTCTGGTCAGCAGACCTGAGGCGCCGGGAAAGTGTTTCGGGGTGGATGAGCTTGGAGAGGTAAGAAGGGACGAGGCCATTTAAAGATTGTAAGACAAATAATAAGATCTTGAAAAGAACTCTAAAATGTATCGGGAGCCAGTGAAGGGATGCCAGAGTATGAATTATATGCTCCCTCAGATGAGTACCAGTTAAGATTCGAACAGCAGCATTCTAGACCAGCTGGAGACACTCAAAGGACAACCGACACCATTTTTTTGTTTCCTAATTGACATTAGAAAAACGTTTTATAACATCTAAAATACCCAAAACACACTGGCTTTTTTGTCAAATGCAAAACACCAATAAAAATGACTTAAAGTGTCCCAAAACTGCTTCAAAATGACCTTGGAAATGGCCAGTTTCAGAAGGTCCCGCCCCCTTGTTCGTGACGTCACGCCAGGATACTCCAGACACAAAACAATGGCTTCAGAGCGTTCAGATTCGGAGAAGATGCTTTGTTGTTACTCATCCAATGATGAATATGATTCAAATAGTTCTGAAGAGGATAGCATAAATGTTTGCAATCGATTAAAGAAGTCCTTCCATATCAATTCGAGCCGTCTGGACTCCAATGTAGTTCCCAGAAAATGCACAATATGGCGCCCAAGCTCCTTTGGAAATGGCCTGATTTGTCTGCTGAGAATTTGTGTCCATTTTTATGGTGTTCCCGCAATTGGTAGTGTTGGTGCGACACACAACGATTCACCATCACATTATTTATTTGCTTTTCCTCCTACTTTCACCATCCACATGATGTTTTCAGACCAAACAAAGTACCCAAAATGCATTGTGTGTCACTTTCTCGTTCAGTCCATCAAACAAGACTTCCTGAATATTGAGCGCAAGTCTTAAAACGTAAAATATAGCTATATGCCGTGGGATCTTTGTAAAATACGCTCAGTCGAAGTCATTTTAAGTGATTTTACAAATTATGGACACAACTTCTTCGGAGGTGTCGGTTGTCCTTTAAAGGAGGATTGGCTGACTCCAAAGTAAAGCGCATGACAGTAATCAAGCCGAGATGTGACAAAGGCATGAATATACACTTAATATGTGTGGACTGACACTGTATATCTATTGCGCAGTGAACTGGCTGGACCACAGCAGGACCTTCAGAGAGCAGGGGGTGGAGGAAAACGAGACACTGCTGCTCAGGCGCAAGTTCTTCTATTCGGATCAAAACGTGGACTCACGGGACCCCGTCCAGCTCAACCTGCTTTATGTCCAGGTAGGAATGCAACATACCGAAGCACTTGTATCTATCATAACATAGTTCAAGCTCAGTAAGATGTTTGCAGACTGTGAACATGATAGGCACCACACCGGGCATTAAGCCCTACTGCGTAACTCCAGTCAAAGAGAAACTATGCCATTCATCGCCCATGTGGTTTAACAACAACACGCCATGAGAGAAGAGATTTTAACCCAGCAGCACATTTACGGTGAAATAGACTGGTAGGAGTACCACATGGGAAGATGAGAAAATAAAGTTGCCAGATAGTGTGATGGACTATTTAATATAGCTTGTGGGATGATATACAGTGATACCTCGGTAAACGAACCGCTTGGCTTACGAACTTTTCGGTTTACAAACGTTCCATTTATTAAAATTTTACCATGGCATACGAATTTTACCTTGGCAGACGAACTTTTTCCGTACACGGAGCTGCCTCAATCAGTGATGTGTCGTTTGCGAACGAGCCCATTCTTCTAACAACAAAATGGTAGCCGACTGTTTTTGTCCTCTATTCCCCGCCCCCAGTCTTCGGTTAAAGCCATGTGATTGGTCAAGAACGCAGCAGTGAGGGGGGGGAGTGGTTTAAACATTAAAGAGACAGGCAGACGACAATGAGAGAGGTTCAACTATGATAGTTCAACGGCAGAGTGTAGATTGCAAGGTTAAAATATCCCAGCAATCAGGCTCCACAAACAACCCGCACAAGCCATATGTACACTTGATGCAAAAATCTATCAACCCAGCTAAACAGAACACAATTGATGAGGAACTAAATAAAATTATCACAGAGAAAGCGCCTATAAGGCATCATTCCTCGAGGTTACGTTACGTTCCTCGAGTGTTTAATGCTGATGAAACGGCCACTCCATTCCATCAAGCCATCAATGACCATCACAAAGGTAAATAAAACGACTTTATTATACTGTACAGTTTATTTCTTTAATTTTAATAGCATAACACATTTATCATACATAAAATAAGGTATATTTTGTATAGTTTTAAAGGACAACCATCTCCGGACAAGTTCTGTCCATAATTTGTAAAATCGCTTCAAATGACTTCTACTGAGCGTATTTTAATAAGATTCCACCGCATATAGCTATATTTTACGTTTTAAGACTCGCGCTGAATATTAAGGAAGCCTTGTTTTTGAGTTGGTGACGAGTCCGTACGTGACGTCACTAAAGGACCGCCCCTGACGACAAAAATACACATTGTAGCAGTCCTTTCATCACGTCAATGTATTTTGCTGTACTGTTTGGTCTGAAAACCTTGTGTTGCACTCAAAAGCCGCCAGAAGAGGGCGTCCAAGCTCCATGGAAGGAATTTATCAGCCTGTGGAAATGGGCTGATTCATTCCTCATAACAGCGGTGGCCATTTTTGGGCGCAACATTCCCCCCCGCCCATTTGCCTCAAAATGACATGGAATAAATTATTTAATCGATTGCAAACATGTATGCTTTCCTCTTCAGAACTATTTGAATCATATTCATAACTGGATGTGTAACAAGAAAGCATATTAATGTTAAGCAGATTCCTTACTTACAGACAGTGTATTGTCGGTGTTCAAATACCTGACATGTTTCGGCGACTACTTCCGCCTTCGTCAGAGTGTCACGGATGTTGCTGTGACGCGCCATTTTCAGCTGGTGTTGCTATGAGGGCGTGACCTACCTGTCAGAACTGACAGGCAAGCCACGCCCCCCGCTGTCCGCTCGTCCCTCCAGGATGCTGCTCCAGGTAGTAGAGAGCATGTAAGCTCCCTCATCCCTGTTGATGGTCCTTGGTCCTCGCTTTCGGATTTCAATGGCCTCCCTGATCCAGCGCTGATGTTTGTTGTCTTCGGTGCGGATGACTCTGGCCTTCTCCCAGTCCATGATGTGGTTCTCTCTTTTGCAGTGGTCCGTGATGGCTGATTTATGGTGCTCCTGTTGTGCTTGTTCTTTTATTGCTCTTGTTTGGATTGTTGCCGTCTCCTTCTCGCACTCGTTCTTGTGCTCTTTCTTTCTTGTATTGAAACTCCTTCCTGTCTCCCCGATGTATGATTTATTGCATGACTTGCATGGGATTTCATATATTGAGTTACATTTGTTTTCCGGGAGTATTTTGTCCTTTGGGTGTACCAAGATTTGACGGAGAGTTGTGTGTGGTTTGACCGGTGTGTTTATGTTGTGTAACATTA
This sequence comes from Hippocampus bargibanti, assembly GCF_051943395.1. NCBI lineage: Eukaryota > Metazoa > Chordata > Actinopteri > Syngnathiformes > Syngnathidae > Hippocampus > Hippocampus bargibanti. The sequence goes on along the minus strand of NC_142738.1, from coordinate 8,086,223 downwards.
GTTATCAAGTAGACAGGATGAATTTAGTACAAAGAAAGCATATTCTCCGAATATTATTCTCCAGCAATGCAAGACGTCTTGGCGTGACGTCACAAACTGGGTGTGGGACTTTCTGAAAATGCCCAATTCGCAGCTCAAGTTTTTGCAGATTTTGGACATTTTAAGTCATTTTTATTGGTGTTTTGCATTTGAGTAAAAATATCATACTGCGTGTTTTGGGTATTTTAAATGCTAGTTAAAACGTTTTTCTGATGTCAGTGAAGAAACAAAAAAGTGACGTCGGTTGTCCTTTAAGGCTTAGAAAATTATAAAGTAGAAAATTATGTTTTATGGGGAACTGGGCACGGACTATTCTCATTTTAATGATTTCCTATGGGAAATTAATTTTTGGGAGACACACTTTTCGCCTTACACACTCTGTCTGGGAACCAATTAAGTTCGTAAGCCAAGGTATCACTGTACTCTTATTTGCAGATGTCTCAGAAGACAATTTAATGACTAATCTTGGAAGATAAAGTTAAGCTTCCTACTCCTATTCTTCTCAAATTGTGCTTCAACCTAACTGTTTATAAATGGTGGGTACCCTGCAGTCACTGAAGGGTTCCCCGAGGGCTGTTATCTACTCATCAGTGTTTGCACTCTGCTCACATCACCACACTCCCGTTAGCTTCTCCTCTCCAGGGAGAGTATCCCACTGACACAAAGCAGCAGACACTCATGCATGGAACAACTAGTTTCAATTTTAAAGAACGAGAAAAAAGGCTTCTGCTTGAGAGTAAAGTTAAAGTACAGCCTGTAGGTTGTGAAGGGCATTGTGTTATTTTATTTTTCTTGCTCCACAGCTTTACTTGCTTTGGTGCTCTCTCTATTAAAGGACAACCGACGCCCCCAGACAAGTTGTGTCCATAATTTGTAAAATCACTTCAAATGACTTCTACTGGGCGTATTTTACAATGATTCTACCGCATATAGCTATATTTTACGTTTTAAGACTCGCGTTGAATATTCAGGAAGTCTTGTTTTTGAGTTGATGACGATTCCTGACGTCACGTCAGGAACGCCCCTGACCGAGAAAGCGACACACAATGCATTTTGGGTACTTTGTTTGGTCTGAAAACTTCGTGTTGATCTGTGTTGATGGTGTGTTGCACCAAGACTACTATTTGATACTAGTTGACACAAATTCCCAGCAGCATGAGAGATCGTCAGATGTGCCGTGAGAA